>NC_090892.1:39681263-39693763 GCF_036669925.1 Montipora capricornis
TAACAAGGCTACAAACTCGACCCAACATACTTATGTGCTCGCAGGATTATGGGGATGAGGCACCATTGTCAAATATCAAAATGGAACGTCAAAGGTGGCCAGCAAAGCCTTTAATGTCAGGGAGGTCTGGAACCCAGTATGTTGCCATGGTAACAAAACTGGTATGCCTATATTGTAGAACACATCTACTAGAATCCTACTGCAAAGAATAAAGCAATTCTGATACAAATCGGCTAAGATATCTTTTTTCATCATACTTGATCAAAATTCAGTTGAGTTTATGGTGTTATCACTTGGGTAATTTGTTAAAAAACTTAATATCTCTGGAACAAAAAGAGATATTTGAAAACAGTAAACAACATTTTTCTTATGCAGACTACATGTTTATGTCTTAAAATGGCTTTGATAGGCAATATGCAAATTTCAAATTGAGCAATTAAATTAAATTTTAACTTCTCATATTTTGCATTTAAAACTTCTTCAATGAACCTACCCTTGTGCTCAATTTTAAGTTTTTGGCATTGAACGATTGGGCAGATTCACAAGCTTTCTGCCAAGCTATCTGAATGTAATTTTTTTGTGGGTAGTGCACTTTAAGTGCAATACCCATATTGTCGTCAGTGCTGTCTGAGTGAGTGAGTGTAAGATTGTAGGCCAGCAAGCACGTACATGAATTACGAAACTAATGTAGGATTTCTTGAATTTCAACAATGTGATTTCCATTGTACAGTTATTCTGTTTGTGGCCCACTTGTTGCCTTTTTTTACTTTGCAAGAGCAATGGTCAACCTCAACAATGGCATTAACATTGTTGGCATGCTTACCAACAGTGTTTGTGGGCTTTGTGAGTCAAGGTGTACCCGCTTAGCCTAACTGCACCGTTTGGGGATTCCTCTATTCCTCCCAATACAGGAATAAAAGAAATTCGAAAAAAGCCTTTAGCAACCAAATATTTATTTACCGTAACAGAGTATACTTTAATAATAGCGTGATCTTCATTTTCTCTTGGCATCATGCAATATCTACAACTTTAACCTAAGCAGTTTCCCACAAAATCCTTTTTTTCAAGGGCTTTTCAAGCGCCCTTGAAGTCCAAAATTAAATTCCAGGGCTTTTCAAGCACTTCAAGGAGTAGCACGAACCGTGTAATAGTTTAATTTCTAGTCGGTATATTACATACTGTAACATTTTAAGTCTTACACCAAGTACTACCCCCAGTATCTAATCGCATAATTTCTGGTCGGTATAGTGAATACTGCAACATTTTAAGCATGTAAACAACGATGTATTTTCGCTCGAAAAGATATACGTACTGTAACAATTTAAGCCAGTAAACAAAGGTGTAATAAAAGTCCTACTAAAAAGGGTCCAGACGGTTGCTGAAGTAGTTTAAACAGTTTTAATCCAGTGGCCAAGAACACATAAGCACCGAGATCGATCCGTTCTGCAAGACACGTATTGTTTTTCAACCTTATCCGGCGCTATATATATAGCACGAAATGTCCCATTACACTATCCCCTCCCTAAAAGGAAGGAATTATTATTTATTTAAAATAGGACGTAAAGAATCGCCAGCCTGCTTCTGTGGTTTTTATTCAGAGTCTGTAAAGCATTTTTTCCTGAAGTGTCCTTTGTTTGCTGCCTCACGTCATAAACTGCTCTCCTCAGCTGCTCAGATTTTTGCTGACAGGTGGGCCCATATGTCTGATACAGCAATTTTATTTCTTTTACGTTTATCTTAGATTCTAACCGATTTTACGTAACATAATAAGTGTACATTTGTTCTACCTGTCAACATGTTGATTCTTTGTGATTTGTATGCTCTTTTTACTGTCTTACTCCTATAATGAAATGTATGTATACTCGAAGTAAGCCCCCTCAATGAGTCTTTGTAACTCTTGGGGCAAACTTCTTGTTTGAATATTGTTTCAATAAAAAAAAAGGAAGGAATCTCCGGATCCAGGACTACTACGAGTGATAAAATAAAAGAAAGTAAACCCGTTTAGTCTCTTAGCAGAACTCTTGAAGGTTTATCTCTCTACAAGAAAAAACAGTTTTAGAGTCCCCGAAATGTTCTAGCCTTCTTCAGCAATTTAGCGTCTCAGCTTTTGTATCTCTTTGCTTGTCTTCCAACATCTTCAAACAGTCCAATATCTGCTGCAAACTATTTAGAATCCATTCACCATAACGATCTGGAGGTCTCCTTACGCATACAGGCCTTGGGCTCTGTCCAACTGGCTGTTCCTCTTCCACCTTACATTCGTCTTCTCTGTTCTCCTCCACGCTCGCGTGATTATTTTGAACACCTTCTGACAGCTTACCTCCCCCCGTATCCGGCATCTCTACCACCTGGTCGCCTCCACTACCCTGTTCGAACTCTCCCACTGAAGCCGTGTCAGCCAGGCAGGACCCATACCTACTCTCGTCCTGCACATCAGCAGCCTCGACAAAAAACTCCTCTGCAGCTTCATCCCCGATAACCTCATCTTCCGTATCAGGTTCCACCTCCCCACCGGCTGGTGCTACAAGTTCACTTTCCTCTCTTCCACCTTGAGGTGCATCCACTGACCCCCCAGCAACTGGTTCCTCCAACGGTGCTTCCAGCCTCTTCTGATACAACGCAGATTGTTGAAATGAACTACTTGAGGTCCCCTGACTTTCTTCACCAGAAACGTGACGTCCGTGAAACGCTCCACTATCTCAAATGGGCCCTCCAACTGCGATGGAATTTGTTTGCTTCACCCGGCTTCAGCTGTGAAATGTAGCATAGCACTAAATCACCAGTCTGAAACACCATAAGTTTTACGCCCTTGTCGTAGCAATCTTTCTGCCGACGCTGAGCTACTCGCAGACTTTCCCTCACGTCACGGGACGCAGTTTCCAAACTACTCTGCAGATCACTGACAAACTCCGAGTAGTTCCTTTCATCGACTTCGGCCCTGCCCATCATTACATCCAGGGTTATTCGCATTTCTCTTCCAAACAGGAGTTCAAAAGGTGTACATGTATGTCCATCGGAGGAGTGGACACTACTTCTAAAAGTCATCATACAGTAATCTAGGTGTTCATCCCAACTCTGTGGATCATCTTCAACCCTGGCCTTCAGCATGCTCTTTAAGGTTTTGTGCAGGTTCTCAATCTGTCCATTGCCCTCTGGATGACCGTGTTTTGTTGATCTCCAGCAAATGGCCCATTTCCTCAAACACCTGGGACTCGAAGTTTCTTCCCTGATCACTGTGTATGCCTGGCCCTCGGCAGGCCCCGAGCTCCGTTTCCCCCTTTTTTGTGTGGACAATTTCGAGCGAAATGACCAGGTTCGCGGCAAGCAAAAAATACCACCTCATTCCGGCGCCCCAATTCGAAATCGTTTCAGCTTTTCGTTCCAGCTCACGAATCTTTTCCGGCATTCATATCGAGCACGAGTTCCTTGAGCTCACGAACCTCAGATGAAACTTTCTCACTCTCCGCTGAACCATTCACTGCATTCACAGACTTTTTCTGCTCAGCCGACGGCACAGCCTGACAAGCTTTACGGGCACTTTCTAATCGACGAACAACACGAACAGCCTCCACAAGTGACTCCGGTTGACTCATGAATACCTTTTCCCTCAAATCATCACTGAGTATCACTCCTTGAATAAACTGCTCTCTTGCCAGTTCCACCTTGAACGAATAAACCGCCTCTGGGTAGGCGGCATTTTCCACTAATTCCATCACATTATCGGCAAATCCTTCGAAATCCTCATTCGGCCTTAGACACCAGCTGGCTCGCAACTGCAATTTATAATCTTCCCTAGTCTTGCCCGAATCAAATCTTTCGATCAGCTTCGCCGTGAATTCTTCAAAGGTTAGCGATTCTGAAAGCTTCAGAAGCTCAACTGCTTTGTAGGTCGGTTGCTCAAGCAGGGTCAGCAAATACGCTCGACGATCTGATGGTTTGATATGTACCAGATTCGAATACTGAAGAAACTGGGACAGCCACGTTTTGAAATTTTGACCCGCGGAATAGACACGCGGTGCTCGTACATTCCTCTTGGATTCTGTTTCCGTAGACACCGCAACACTCTGCTACAAAGCCTGTGATAAGGTATTCACCAGCTGTTGAATTTCAGAGCTCTCCTCTGGCAATGCACTCTTCGGTAGTTTCTTCGGTTCTTTTGGCGCGAGTTTTGCTGTAAAATCGCCTTCGGCACCTTCGGGCATTTTATGCTCGTCGTCAATCATTTCTGCTCGCTGTTACCAATGTAATAAGCGTCACACTAAAAAGGGTCCAGACGGTTGCTGAAGTAGTTCAGGGGCATCCAACGAGAATATAGCTCAAAACCACTTAAACATAGCATTGTATAACGTATTTTAGTGTTCAAACGGTAGATATAGGCGTATTTGTATCTCCTAATTTTTTTTTATCTGTTCGGATTCGGATTCCCTAGCTGAAAGTCTAGTGATCCGAAAATTATAGGGATCAAAACTTACCTTTTCGAAAATTTCAGCCAGAATAAAAGTCTCCCGAAAATTCTAGGTGATCTTTTTAGGGTAAAAATCCGTTAAAAATGGGCAATTATACAATTTTTTAGATGTTCGAAAAACCTAGGACCGGCAGGCAAGCATGGAATTTTACAACAAGTGTTCCGAAAATTCTAGATCTCAAATCGTCTTCCGAACAGACATTTTCCGAAAATTGACGTTGGGTGCCCCTGGTAGTTTACACTGTTTTAATCCAGTGGCCGAGGACACACAATTACTGAGCACCGAAATCGATCTATTCTACAAAACACGTGTTGTTTTTCGGTCAGTGTAAAACGCAGACTGCAGACCAGGGGTAAAATGCAGACTGAGGTTATAAAGGTCGGTACACACGAGGGACCTTGCTCCCGGAGCAAAGCTCCCTCGTCTGCACCAACGATTTCTAGCGGAAAAATATGTTTGCGCAACAAAACTTTTGCTCCCGAGTTTTCCTCCCCCATATCAAACTGGTTTGATATGAGGGAGCAAGCTCCAGGGGCAAATCTGTTGCACGAGTCTGTTTCAGGAGCAAGCTCCCTCGTGTGTACTGAAATTTGCTTGCCGTGACATGACGTGTCTCCAATTGGCCAATCAAATTGGCTTATTTTTTCATCCACAACAGTTCCCATTCCCCAATTGGGTTGTTTCATCATTCAGCTCCCTTGTCGTGTCCTTCGTGTGTACTGGTTGGGGTACTTACCCGGGAGCGTGTGTCGGGAGCGTGTTTCAGGAGCAAGCTCCCTCGTGTGTACCGGCCTTAACGTAACTGTTGAAAAAGCCGAAACCCCTTAGAAATACTAACCTTGGGCCTAATTAGGCATAAAACAATATTTAGGCTTAAATGTTAGCATTTCTAATGGGTTTGGGCTTTTTCAACAGTTAAATTATAACCTCAGTCTGCATTTTAACCCCGGTCTGCAGTCTGCAGTCTGCAGTCTGCGTTTTACATGACCGGTTGTGTTTTCAACGTAATCCTGCTCTATATCTATGGCACGAAATGTTCGACTTCTTTCCTTTCCGTGTAGCTAAGTACCTTTAAATACCCGTAAAACGGAGCACTGATGGAGAGGGGGGAGTAAAATGAGAGCACCGTCGACTTCAGGTTTGTCAGTGGAATTACTGTTACGAGTTATCAATCAATAATCTTTATTTATACACGATAAATATTTAAAGCGATGCTTCGCTTGTGGGGTCGTGTCTAAATAATTAAGTAAGATAACTTAATGAATTAGAAAATAAATAGGATATACACCAGCTAAAATCATATAGCTACTTACTACTTACAAGTCTAAAACGATTAAAGCTCAAAATTCTAAAATACAAGGTGGTACTCTGATATCGACTAGTTATCAACACTAATTATACTTAAAATCTTCCTCCCTTCTGTTTAATGTTTGAGGGGAGATACAGTCGAAATCTAGGTGTAGCAGAGCCTTTGACCGTCTTGCCATAATCGCGTATTTTATTAACATTGTCTATATCGTCATTAAGTTGAGGAACCAACGTGTTCCAAACTATTGCTCCTCTACTGACGAGCTACAGAGTTCCTCATGTAGTTGGTGTTAAAACGAGGGACATCAATTTTCAGTTTTTTCCTAAGTTGATATCGCTTGATGTTGTCATTGTTCTTAATAATAACTGACATAGCGTCTGGAGTCAGGTTATTGTGGATTTTATACATAAGCTTAGCTAAGCTAATTTTATACATAAAGGCTAAAGAAGACCAATTAGCCTTTTTCATAACATCTGCATTAGACATATCCCAAGGTAGCTTAAAGATAATTCTCACAGCTCTACAATGCAGTGCTTCTAATGCCTTAAAACCTTCCTTATTTGTGAGACCTGCCCATACTGATATACCATATACGATCGACGGCATAATAACTCTAAAATACAAGTCTAATAACATATTCTTTGGAAGAAATCTGCTATGTTTTAACAAGTTTAACTTATCAACAAAGCCTTTTTTAACAACACTAACATGTTTAGACCAGATTAGTTGATCATCTAATAGACGAGAGTATGTAACCCATTTGATGGTGTGCTGGGCCAATGTTAACTCTTTCAATGGGCCAGTGAATCCCCGGGGGGGGGGGGGTACTCCCTTATAAGGGCTTAATGGGGACGTGCGGCCAGCCAGGGTATGTTTTTCAGGATTTTTGTCTTGAACAGGGTATCGAATTTACCATTTTTTGTCTTAATTAGGGTATCGATGTATCAATTTTTGTCTTAAACTGGGTTAAATGTCCTAAACAGGGTATCAAAAATCGGAATTCTGTCTTAAAATGGGTAGGAAAATCAGTGATATTTGTCTTAAACAGGGTCAGGGTATGAGGGGCCGCGCCGCACCTCCCCACCAAGGCATGTATCGAGTACCCCCCCCGGCAGTGAATCTTCCACGATGGAGGATCATTGCTTCGCATTTCTTTGATTTCTTTGAAGGGAGATTGCTTTGCACCAGTATAGAAGTTCTTCCAAAGCTTTGTTAAGTTCAGAAATTACTGCGTCGATAGAATCGCCTATGCAATATAGGCTTGTATCATCAGCATACATGTAGGTTGTCGCAGTGGTTATAGCTTCAGATAAATCACTTGTGTAAAGAGAAAATAAGGTCGGTCCTAGAACAGAACCCTGCGGTATTCCAGATTTAACAGTGTTAAGATCTGATGCTAAACCATTTAGGACAGTATATTGTTTTCTATTGTCAAGGTAACTGCGCAGCCAGTCAAGGAGAACCCATTAATTCCAAAATCATTTTCTAATTTACGTAATAGCACATTATGGGAGACACAGTCGAACGCTTTCTGGAAATCTAACGGCACTATACCAACAACTTTATTTGAATAAATGGCACTCCTCCAAATTTCTGTCATATGTACTAGCAACAGCTCTGTAGAATATCCTCTCCTGTAAGCCCATCAATAAACGCATGGTGAATGATAGAATCAGCAACGATGGTTTCAAGTATTTTACTAGGAACACTGAGAAGAGATAGGGGGCGATAATTTTCGACGTTAAATATGGTTACTTTATAATTAATTCTTACCAAAACAAAAATACGCCTGCTTTGCAGGCTATCGCGCCCCCTGCCCATCATTTTAGTCCGATCAACTCTTCAGCAAGAATCACTTCCGATTTCATGACGTCAGTAATGTTAACCTGTAAGTCTCGCCAAATTTTTCTCGTTACGTCATAGCAGCCTTGGTAGTATCTGTCACCGGCCTCTTCATTAAAGATTGGTTGTAAACCGCCTATAGTCTCTTCATTCGAAAGGGAGTGATTCTTGGGTACCCACCAAAATGTTGTATGGACTCAAGTTAATGTACTGGCTCGTCACGCAATCATGTAGGAAAGATTGCGTGATTAGCGAAAAGAACATTGCGAAAGGGGCTGAAAATTAAGTTACTTTAATTTTAGTGAACTATTCTACATCGTTATGTGAAGGCTCTCAGATATAACCTCGGTAAAATATTAAAATTAAACATGACTGTGTGACAGGGCAGGTTTGCAAATATGTTTTTATTCGTTCGTCATGCCTCTTTTGTGCTGACTTCCGGTAAAAGACTGCAATTTCCTGTTATTTTAAAACTGTTTTGGCGTGGCTTCCAGTGTTACCAAAAAATGGAAAAAATTTATTAGCCAACTTGTTTGTTTAAGAATCAAGAGTCTAGATCTGATTGCTCCCTCATTCAGTAAAAACCATGCTTCAGATCTTCGTTTTGACATTTGCTGAATATCACTTCAAGACAATTGCTTTATCATTATTGTGCACTGATGTGGAAAACAGGCGCCATCAAAAACATATTTTTGACAAGACTTCCCTTATTTTCCGGGTTCCACTTGAATGCAAGCAACCGGAAGTTGTAAAACTGCAAAACCGGCCCACCTTCCTTCAATCTCCATATTTGGCAAGCTGCATTGCTTGTTCCAGGCTCGCCTCTAAACTAAATACAAAATATAAATTTGCATAAACTTTCCAGACAACACAGTATATTCGGGTAGCGGTGGATCGTTGTCGTTCTAAAGTTCGTTGGATTTTAGTAAAGAAATGATACAGTAGGGAACTGCATCAAAAACCCTGTTCCAAGGACGTTCCTTGCTCTAAATAAGGCATTAACATGGCGGACCACTTGGAACTTGTTGCTGAAATTCCTAAGGTGGAGAAACTGACCGTCCAAGATCGCTTAGAACTCGCACGAAAGCGCCGATTTCAACAACTCAAACGATGGGAAAGAGAGAAGGACAAAGAACTTAGTCCACCACCACCAAAAAAGAAACCTCAGAGGGCAAGACCTGTAAAGTTCGAACCCAGAATAATCCTTCTCGAGGCAGCTTCGAGAGGTGATGTTGAAGAAGGTTTGTGAAATCGTGCAACTAAGTTCTTTTCATTTGATGAAATTTATTTGTCTAATGTTGGTTATGTCCTGAGGTTTTAAATTCACATTGGTACTTTAAATTATTAATATTTCTTATGCAGTCAAAAAGATGCTCGATTATGGAGTTGACCCAAACTTAGCGAATGATGATGGACTTACAGCTCTTCATCAAGTACGTTTCACTGATAATTGATCCTTTTTAGTCGATAATACATTTAGTTGTCGTGAAAACGAACTTTCAACACATTTCGCTGTTTAAAGTATATTTTCCAAACTACACAATGTTTGTTTAGTTTGACTATCAAAGCTTTTTTTGTTTGTTTTACTATCGACTCAAATGGCATAATTTTAGTAAAGAATTTTACGTAAAGTAATTGAACTTTGACGTTATGTCATTACTGTACAATGCACGAGTTTTTCCGAGCGGAGATCCTACCGTAATAAAAAGAAAACCTCATATTTTCAGATTTTTGACCCGATTAATTAGATATGCTTACTCGGTTTAAAACCTTTTTTCAGGCTTTTGTCAATGCTTAAGGTCATTATACTACTTCTCCATCCTTCACATTTTGTTGTTAACGTAATTTGCTTTTAAATAAAATAAGCTAATTGGAAATTGCAGCCGGCTACCTAAATGACCCTGTGTTGTGGCCAAGAGTTAAAGTAAGGTTCAGCTGTGATCTTATTTTAGTTGATATGTTAATGAGTTTCTAGGTTGGCCTACGGGAAAAAGAATAATCGGATTAGTTTATTTTCTTTTATCCTTTCGAAAGTTGTCTAATTAAATAGGGAACTTAACCAAAAATTCATAATGTACTCTGTTTAAATGCTGGACAATTTTAAATGTCAAAGCCCCTTTTGTTGACTGGGGCTATTTTGCACTGGTTATTGCTAGAGTTGTAGAGAAAATTGATGATGGCACTCAAGGTACAATGTTTTCACATGTGGTGTAGATTGCGAGGATTCAACTGAATACTGCTTGTATTCTTTAGGCGATGAGGTTGACTGATTATGCATCAACTGATAAAACACTAAACTCTGCTGCAACTGTTGGTTTTCCACAGCTGTGATTGGTGTATTACTATCCTCACTGCATGTGTGAATTGTTCCCTTGGCAGTTCGCTGTCACACAGCTCTCTTGTTGTAACAGTTGTGTTTCTTGACCGTGGGCATCCATGCTTCTGGAATCACCGTGGGCATCCATGCTTCTAAAATCGCTCGAAGAGGATTAGCAAAATGCAGTCAAAACTTTAATTGCAATCTACATCACACATGACAACATCATGAGACAAACAATTATATTACTTTAGTATTATTGTACTTCACCACAGTTCACAACAATGATTGAACAACTAACAGACCTTTTTTCATTTTTTATCACTCTGCCTCCAATTCTGTTTGTTACATAGTGAGAACTCTTTATCAGAGTAACTACCCAGCAAGCAGTTGGTTTCTCCTACGCTTCCCGAGAGAGAAATCACTGCAAGCAACCGTTAGTTTCTTTGAGTGAGCCGCCGTCCAGCGCCAAGGACGAATAAATTAAATTTGAACTGGTAAAAGGAGTCAATAAACTTGTTTTGGCGCTTGCGCGTGCATTCAGCTATGTAACTGCTGCGTTTGAGCGAGCCTGCTGTGTAGGGATTTCCCGTGAAAAAAGACGAAGTGATGTCAAATACATCATGTGGGGTGTGACGTACTTCGCACATGCTTGATGGAAAATCAAACGGTTGCTCGCAGTGGTTTCTCTCTCGGGGAGCGTAGGAGAAACCAACTGTTCGCAGGGTACAGAGTCACAAGAAATGGAAAATAAACCATCCTCTTTGCTTATTCTGATGCAATTTGATTTGCTCTTCCCCTTCTGCTTCTAACTTCAACAATAATTTGGGTTTTGATCAAATGGGATGTAGGCACACTCAGCCGAGGAAGGTCTTCGATTCCCAATCTGTTATCAGTGAAACTATCATTTACATGCAACTGTAACTGTGATAGAACTGAAATGAAAATTTGTTTTTATGGTACATTTAACTTTTCAATTTCAAAAGGCATGCATTGATGAGTGTGATGACATAGCAGAACTTCTTGTGGAGTATGGAGCTTATATTGATGCGGAAGACCGCGAGTTGTGGACACCACTGCATGCTTCTGCAGCCTGTGGGAATTTCTCTATGGTGGAGTATTTAGTGGATCATGGAGCCAGTGTCGTTGCGCTTAATTCAGATGGCAATTTACCAGTCGATTTGTTAGAAGATGACGAAGACTTGAAGGATTATTTGTTGAAAGAGATGGACAAACATGGTAAATGTTGCTTCTGTTTAACTCTGGCCCTAAGATTTTGCATGATACGGAACATAAATTTTACAGTTGTTGCTGTGCAAACAGGCCTGGAGTGCCACCTTTGATGCAGACTTCTTGCTTTTCTTACAGTTATGTCATTACAGACTTTGCACAACAATGTTACAATAATAATTAATGTAATTAAATAATAATTATTATTAATTATTATTTCATGTCCATGATAAAATGCATTTAGGTCTGTGTTAGCTTAGGCCAAGTCATTATGATGGTCATATGGAATATATTTTCCTTAACATCCAACTGGAGCAAAGGGCATTGTAGTGTACAATGCCAGCTATGGTTGTCCTTGCTGGCAAAGGCAAGTTTCCTCTTGTATTTACTGGGCTGATTGGTAAGAGGAAAAGAGAGCTCTAAGGGATTAAACTGACAGCATTGAACTTGCACTGCCAAACCTTGCAGCCTCTCTGAAAGGCAGCAGCATTAATACTGAATAAGAATGTGGGAGCCATGGCGGTCTCAAGTGACTTCCAGGAAACCCAACATGAAGAAGGTTGGACTACTGTACAGTTGAATCAAAGTGAGGTTGCACTTTAGGCAGAGTTCTATCCCTTTCCTGTCTGTCTGCTCCCATCAAATACAAGAGGTGCCTACTGGTAGCCAAGATTGGGTTTATATAGAAAACACACAGCATATAAAATAAAATACATGTAGGATGAATTCCTTTAATAATGGTCATAGGTCATGGTTTTCACCTTAACCAATACTACCTATCTCCTATGCCTAGAAAGGCACATAATTAGGCCTTGTTGCATTAATTCTAAACACTTACTACCTTTTTCCAACAATAATATACTGAAAAGTGTTAGGGTTGGCATTTATAGTGGGTTATGTGGATCTGAGTTAAGTGGACAAGGGGACTCTTGGAGACACTCATCAAAATTGTTGTGCATCTAATTATGGGCAATCTGCGACTGGTAACTGCTATTTTTGGGACTTCACAGCATCCTGGGACTGTGTTAAGATCTAAAGTTAGCATTGCACAGATAAGATTTATGAATGTTTCAGTATTGGTCAGATCTGTATTTAGCCCATTGACTCCTAGGGATAGTTATAACCTTTCTAATAAGAGGTTGTCTTAAAAGTAGTGAAACTGGTTGCAGCCATCTTAATAATATACACAACAAAATTCAGGGTGTTGATTGGCTGAGAGCATGTCAATAATTAAATCCCAAACAGAGTGCAAAAAAATGAAATAGTGCAATTAATGTGAAATTGTTGCATTGATAGGCAATCAAATGTGAGCCCTGGATGGGGCAATTCATGGCAC
>NC_090892.1:39698763-39711263 GCF_036669925.1 Montipora capricornis
TGATTAAATGGAGGATACTTTGCCTCAAATTACTCTTTTTGTATTCCAACCCTTTTTCATCAATTTCAAGACAAGACAAGACAAGATGCAGACCACAGTCAAAGTAATTCAGTTCTTAGGTCGAATCATAATGGTCCTGCTTATGTTTTTAGAATGAAAAGAAAACTGGGAATGAAGAACCAAAGAATATAGACACAAATGTGGGGAACCATAAATTAAATGGCGAAGACAAGTCTTTGACACCATCAAGGGGACAACAGGAGGATAAAAGACCTTTAGGTTTTGATACAATGGTGGTGGAAGTTTCCTCGTCTAGGATCCATGAAAGAAGTTCAGAGATCATTGAGAAGAGCGAAAACAAAGTTAGAGATGTTAGGTCCTCAATGGCAGGAGGTCAGAATAAACCATTGGCTGATTTAACTAATAGCACTAAAGCTAGTCAACCTACAACAAGGAGACAAGATGTTGCAGCACCATTACAGGGTAGTGTAACAACAACTGGTCAGTCTAAGAGCAGAATCACAACTGAAGAGCGTTTGGAACAGAGCAAAACAACGTTTAAACTGTCAGAAACTATCACTCCTCTATCGTGTCCTCCAGCGAGGTCACCAACTGCAGGTCATCGTCAGCTACCTAAAGACCCAAGTTTAACAAAAGAAATTACTGTGAATAGTCAATCCATTCAAGGATATACAAGTAGAACTGAACAAAGGACATCTGCAGCTGAGCCTTCGTCAGAGCTTGGCTCAAAAGCGAAGCCAACTCAGCCTGTCACAGTGCCAAAATCAACCAAGGCACACCCAGCACCGCCACGCCCAGTACCCCGGCCACGATCTTCAGGAAGCACAAGTGCACCAGTGGTGCAGCAATCGTCTGGAAGTACAAGTGGGAGGAATCAAGCATCACCTTCCGACACTTCAGGCTATCCTGACTCATTTAGCAAAAGGAAGTCTAGGGATTTAAGGGAAATCAATGAGGCTTCCCTACATCAATTAGGTATGACTTGTTTTTTGTTTAATATGTTTTCAGTGATTTAATTATGTAAGATGTGTGAAGACAGGGAGAAAAACAGATCTATATGAGACTATCTTATGACTGTTTTCAAACCACAGCCAAAGACATCAAGGCTTCAACACCTGTGTCACCAGAAGACGTCAAATTATCGTCTCAAACAGTGAATGCTAAACAGACCAAACCCCAAGTGCCACTGCATAATTCCACTAATACACCCTCAACTCTTGAGGTTTCAAGTGAGATAACTCCACCCAAACAAACATCTGATACAAACAACATTAATGATGCAAAAACGTCGTCCTCGCAAGAATCAAAGAAGAGGTTTACACAGCCTACTGATGTTGTTGTAGAAGGACAGAAAAATTCATGTTGCATTCTACTATGATTTAGGGTAAAGACAATGGGAAGGATTTTTGGTGTGTTCTACAGTGCTGCAGGAAGGAAAAGGCCAAGATAAATTTCCAAATATCGAAGTCATTTACGTGAATTGGAGAATGATTTTGGGTTCACCACACCTCTTGAATTTCTTTTTTTTTTTTTTTTTGATCACTGATTTCCTGCCTGAACGTCCCGTCCCGTTTCATCTAAATTCTTTGACTCCAAATCCCAAGGCCAAATTCAGATGCTGAAAATATCATGCACAAGTTGAACCTTGTAAAATGAATTAAATAACGTGCAAAAAGTTTGGTACCACCGGTAATCCATTGGTACTAAATTAGTGAACATCCACTGTTTCTTGGCTAAAGTAACCAGGATTTTTTTTCTATTGATTCAGACCCGTTAGAACTTTCATGGGCCAAATATATTTCAAGAACTTTTATCGACGAAACTCCCTGACTAACGGTTCAGCTAACAAAGTGAGTTGTCAAATACAGAGGTTTAGGTCAACCCAAATTCAAATTTGGCTTGTCAAAAGTTTCAGTTCAGTGTCTGGGACTTGCACTAAAAAACGGGTGGGAGAGAGTAATATATTGTTTGTTCTGTATTGTCACGATTGAGCACTTTAATGATTAATTTGTGCGTTGTTAGAAGACAACAATGTGAGTTTGGTAGGTGTAGTAAACATTCACTTGGTATTTTACCCTCAAGGAAACATTGCTTTTTCAAGAACTGAAGAATGTTATGGTATTGAAAAGGACAAATCGATTATATCTTTTTTAATGGACGTGGCCTTTTTAACTTTACAAATATGGAATGGAAATTATCCAATTTTTACTTTTTTAAATAAGATCCTGCACCATTCTCAAACCTTTTAATCCTAAACATGGAGGAAGTAAATGTCACTCAATTTTTTACTCATAAAAGTTTTAAGTTGCAAAATTTAAGTGGGGATCATGTTTAGGTAACCTGGCAGTAAATCATTCACTGAGTTTGTTTCTTTCAAAGGAAATAATGCCTAAAAAGTTCAGAATACACTACTGTACTGTAACTGACCAAAAGCATTTCGCCTCTGACTTTTTATAAAAGATAAAGTAACAAAAATATGGACCCCCACATACACATAAATATCTCAATATTTTTACAACAATTCATTTTTAATTGTTTCAGTCAAACACAGTCACACGTTTAATTCTTCCCAACTTTCTACTCTGTAGCTTAGATTTAATCCAAATTTTCTAACTTCGAGGAACAAACAGTTGAAGTAGTACAGCAGTCCGCATTGATGTCATGGCACCCTGTCCTGAAGTGAAGTAATTAGATGCACACCCAATTTTGATATCCAACACAAAGTGTCGTGCTGCCAATTTCCAACAACAATTGTTAGGATTACTGGTTGCATTTTTTCGGTCAGGGTAAATTCTGCTGTTTGTATTAACTAGAGAAGCAAATGTTACATGAGACACTGATAGTTAATATTATTGTCTGTATTCCCAGACACAAGTGATGTTTCAAGGGCACGCTTTAGTGATGCTTATTGAAATGGGCATTCATCTGACTACTTGCATTTCCTGGGATGCATTAAGGACGGTGCCTACTGTTATTGCGCATACGTTCTGCGCATCTCGAGATACTCGGATTTCCTATGGTTGGTGCTTACCAATACAGGGATATTTTTGCGCGGCTCAAAACTATGCGTAGAAAGCAGAAGTTAGCAAGTGCTTCTGGTGTCCAAATAGCCTGCGAGCAGGCTCTCTCTCTTCGGTGGGAGAGAAGGAGAGCCTGCACGCATCCCTTTGAATTTTGAATGCCGCCTCCTGATGTCACGCTGAGAGAGCTGTCAAAGATTAGCCAATCAGCGCGCACCAGAAGTAAACATTGAAAAAAAAACACAGAAAACAGAAACCCATGCGTTGTGTATTTTAATTTGCCCGAGGCAGAAACTAAAAAAAAATGTAAAGGAAGGAAGCCTTCGCCAGAAAAGCCTAACAACTATTGCTGATGCTGTAAAGCGTAGCTGAATATTCAGTACGGTAATTCGTCGAAGTCCCTTCCGCGGAAAAAGTGTTTCGTTCGTCAGGGAAAAATTTAGCACACAAACTTCAAACGACGGGAATCGTAATAGAGACATTCGTTTTCCCTGACCGCATCTCCACTGTGTGAGACTCGTCGACCACAACTGCTGCCAAATTTCGGTAAAGCGAAGCGGAATTATCTTTTTAAATTTATTTTAATGAAATACAGACATTACAACTGCTACATCACACTTTAATACTAGACAGATATTCTAATACCTACACCATTTTATTTCAATTGTGGTTATAGATATGTATTTTACTAATTCAATAATTTGAAAATTGGAATATTTTGTTTTCAAGTGTATCGGAGTATTGCGGAGTTACGAGGAGATCGAGCAATCATTTGTGGAGCCGCCTTTTCGGCTTAGCCTAATACTTGCTAAAATCGTGTAGAGTTCCTCTATCGTTAAATCAGCAACAGAGGCAGCCACGGTGACATGAAGTCGCCCTCGTATTTTGGCCGCTACGAAAAACAGTTGGGAAATAAGACTTTTCTCGAATTCTGTGGATAACAGAGATAGAACTTCCTTCCTTCCAGTAGAGAGGCCATTGCATCGCGTTGCCCGACCTTTAATTATGTAAAGTTATGGTAAATTGCAACATTCTACAATTTTCTCAGACGCATTTCTGACCACCTGAAGAGGCTTTCTTGTTGTCGGAGCTTGTCAATGGTGACGTCACGAGGTAATTTAATTTCAGCCAATCAGTATTTTGCGTCCAAAATTTGGACGCGACATTCAAAATACAAAGCCATGCGGGCAGGCCCTCATTCTACCCCCAACCCCAGTCCCTCGGAGGGCCTGCTCGCAGGCTGGTGTCCAAAAAGAAAATCAGGGGTAACTACTTATTTTCAGAGATAATTAAGCTACAATTTGTAAAAGAATGACATACATTGTTTTGTATTTTAAAGCTTTTTACAAATATTGTTGATTAATTATCTTCGAAAAATGCGTGGTTACCCCCAATTTTCTTTTTGGATTTCAACAACACTTGTTAAGATCTGCTTTTCCCACCTATCCAGTAAACCGGGCAAAAATACCTTTGAATTAGCAGGCACCGTCCTTAATTTGAGAAAAAATCTGAAACCCACTTTTTTTATTTTTTCTTGGGTCACATTAAACATTGCATATTGCAATACTTTAATAATGCAATAATATTATTATTGGTGATTTACAGAGGCATTTGTAACTTTTTGGTTGAAGATGATGAATAGAGATGATAAAAACAACCTGACAAAGTCAGACAAGTCAAGTAAACCAGTTCCCATCCCTTAGTGAACCCTTGGCAGATCTAATTCATAAAGGAACAATTGTTTTCTTTTTTTGTGCAAGTTTACCAAACTAAAAACAACAAGAATTGTAGACTTGGCATACTTATTAACTTCCTGCTCCCAAATAATATTGTCAATCCTTGGTAAGTGAAACAAGAGCTTGAAGCAACCTCTGGATTGGATAGGGTTTGATAATTAAATGACCTTCTGAGAAGTGCAAAACAAAAATGTAAATAACCACAAGTTGTACATTAATGATACATTCAAAGGTCTCTGTGTTCGACACTAACGCTTGCCCGATTGCCCGGGGCAAGCGAAATGTATCCGTGGGAAAGTAAACAACTCTATTAAAAGGCGCTGTTACACTGTGAAATGTTTCGTGCAACTTGCCCCGCCACAATGTCGCCAAAACATTGCGAGACAAGTTGCACGAAACATTTCACAGTGTAACAGCGCCTCAAGACCTGCCTGATCGAGAAATCAGAATTTTTGTTCGACTAATATTTTTCGGAACGATTTGACTTGCGACGAAGAAAGTGACGAGTAATATGACGTAGTCGCCGCGAACGCGATTAAAAAAAATTAGCAAAGTTACATCTCTTTCCTGTCATTTACTTTTCTGTTAAAAATATAATCGGTACAAACCTCAAAACAGATTTGAACGAGGAAAATGTTCGTAGTTGCTCGAAAGGAATGCTTGTTACAATGCAACCCAGTTTTCCCACGGCCAAATGCGCTGAGATACTTTGATATCGAACAAGCTTGTGAATGAACTGCGAAAATGAGTCTTTTTCAGTTCGGTTTTTCTAGAAAAAAGCCTTGTTGTGACAACGATGAAGGAAATTCATGAAATGTTCTCGATTGCGTTTGATCTGGTCGTAAAGCATTTACTAAGTGACCAGTGAACACCAAATTATCAGATAACAGTTTCCAGGTGATCTGGTGACGTAATTCGGAGGACTGGGTTGAAAAGTTTTTAACGCCGTATCCCACAACCGTGCGCGGCCTTATTTTTGAATTCAACATGGCAGAGGCGAGGTTAGATCAAGTCGGTTCTACTCTAATGTTCATTCAGTAACAGGAAATGTGGTAGACACGGAATGATCTGTTGAGTTTTGGCGATGGAAATACTGCAAGAAGTTTGGAAATAACACCTAAAGGCCGGGACACACTAGGCGATAAGTCGCTGCGACACGTCGCGGGGACAATTCGCCTTGTGTGACACAGTTAATTTCATGAAAATCATTGTCGCTGCGGCAGAATTTTGTCGCCCAGAACCAGTCGCACGAATTCAAACCAGTTTGAATTCGTGCGACTTATGGCAGCGACAAAATTAGCGAAAGCAGCGTTGTCGCATCGTGTGTACACTTCCGGCAACAAGTCGCTGCGACAAAATATAAATGAGCCAATGAGAGAGCGTCCTATGGTCAGCCATATTGAATTAGAAAACTAGATCACATTTCACCTCATACGAGATCACTGGGTGTGCACCGAACAGTCGTCGTGTCGCAGCGACTTGTTTTGCATGTTGTACACATGGAGTAACTTGTCCCAGAGACATGTCGCTGCGACTTGTCGCCTAGTGTGTCCCGGCCTTAAGGCCACGCGCGGTTGTGGGATACGGCGTTAAAATTTTTCTTCCCAGTCCTCCAAATTACGTCACCAAATCACCTGGTTGTTATAGCTTTCATTATATCCTCTCTAGTGGACCGACAAAATTGACATTTTTACAAGCCTCCTTTGAGTTTTAATGGACAACAGGTCTGAAGAAGGTAAGAACGTTAGTGTCGAATACTGAAAGACACGAGATACCTTTCTTTGAATGTGTTTTGCAATGCTGCACCTCAACTGAATCATTGGGCCAGTGCCTAACGTAACGTTGCTGTGTAACGTGGCTGGACTTTGCGGCTGGTAAAAAGAAAGGTCAAAACACAAAGGGAGAACAAAGTACCACATTTTGCTTTCTCTCAAGATAATCTAATGCAAATTGTTTTAGGCCCAGCTACCGAAGACCTGAGTCTGATTCCTGGCCTAGGTGTCATGTGTGGAACTTTCTGGCTATGTCATCTACCCCCAGTAGCTTTTTCCCTGGGTAGTAAGGTCTCCCCTCTCATAAAACATCTTTTCATTTTGGTGGAGTCCATTAGTAGACAATAGCTTCTCCCAATTACATCTCGTTTGGCCATAGTAATTTCTAAACATAAAGGTAGTTCGCCAGCTCAACACCAAAAAAAAAAAAACTTGTCGCTATGAACTTTGTTGGGAAAAACCTAAAGACTATCAGAATTATCATGCCTCCTTTTAACAAGCATGGACATGGACCCGACTGATATAATTTACAGCAACTTGCTCCAGTTTTGCAGTACAGTAACTATGAGAAGACTTCAATAATTTTTGTTAGAAGAGGCATGCTCATTCACCTTTATCACTCGGCGGCCATTTTGGAGTCCTTGGGGAATAAAGGCTTTGTCTTTGCATTGTCTTTGCCCGTCCAGCCTCACATTGAATGAGAGGTTCGACGGGCAAAATCTTTTGTTTGGACATTGAGTGATATGGGTCTATTGGGAAGCATTACTGATAGTTTTCATGGTGCTGGGTGGGTAAGTGAACACAGGAATGGGTGTATCAACTGAGGCCTCGTCCACACGTATTCGGATTTTTCTTTTTCTGGATTAAAAAATATTCCCATCCACACGTGGCGTATTCAAGTCGAATTTGCCCGACGACACGTATCCGGATTCACTCTGGTACTCGGGAATCCTCAAGGAGGTGCGCCATGAAGCCCTCGGCAGCCATTTTGAGGATTGTTGCGTCATAACATAAATTTCCGGATTCAGCGTCCACACGATTCCGGATTCGTAGCGAATTCAAAAATATCCACTCTGGAGACTAAGTATACTTGCCAACTTTTTCCGAGATATAGGCGTGAGATTTTTATCCTGGGAGTGCTGGGATTTTTGAAGACGGCACGATCATTTCCGAAGATTTCCGAAGACATCCGAAGTCTTTCGAAGAAGTCAGAAGTCTTCCGAAGTTCTGCCGAAGTCTGTCGAAGACCTATAAACGCGTATAAACGCGATCTCGCTCCCAGTGCTTTTCACTTCAAAAATCAGAGATCGCGAGGAAGGTATTGTCATTTATTTATTTTACACATGGTTTTCGTTCCTTACATGGGTGCGAGTTAACATATTTTTGGAAATTGTGTCAAGCAAGACGGCAACAACTCACATTTTCCAATCAGGCGTGAGAAATTGGCCCGCAAGCGTGAGCAGGCGTGAGATCGAAGTTTTCAACCCGCAGGCGTGAGAGTTGGCAGGTAAAGGAGAGCGTATTGAAAAAGTTCCGGATTCGCGAGCGAATTCGCCGGATACGTGTGGACGGAAGGCGTATCCGCAAAGAAAAAGTTGCAGATTCAAAAATATACAGATACGTGTGGATGGGGCCTGAGTTAATATGTTAAAACTGTGACCACTGTAACGAAATTAGAAAGCTGATGTTTCAAGCATTAGCCCTTCATTTCGCTCTCACAAAGGATAATGCTAGAAACGTCGGCTTTCAATTTTCCATATCAACTCAGTTGATAAACCCATTTCTAGGAAGCATTTTACTTTACATCAAGCTACGGTTACGTAACATTCCAAAAATA
The DNA here is from genome assembly GCF_036669925.1 of Montipora capricornis. Classification (NCBI taxonomy): domain Eukaryota; kingdom Metazoa; phylum Cnidaria; class Anthozoa; order Scleractinia; family Acroporidae; genus Montipora; species Montipora capricornis. The sequence goes on from NC_090892.1 coordinate 39,707,150, forward strand.
TTTCATTTTTTTGCTAAGATGGAAATTGCCAAAGGAAATTCAGCTTTACAAGGTAGCAAAGACAGGAACATAAAAAAATCACAAGTCCAATAAATATATAAGTTCTTGTAAAGAAGAGACGACGTTTTCCTTCTGAAAGTAGAGTGTTCTTCTCATCACATCTACTAAAAACAACAGTTACTGTTCTACTTGTGAACAAGCACTTTAGTGGCCTATACACTGTGATGAAAAGTGGAAAAAGATCCAAGATGTGTGTAACTGCTTCCAAATCTCAAATATTTCATCTGTACGTCAACTGTCATTTCTCCAAGTTACTTCAACCTCGTCCGTTCTGAATCTGCCAAGAGAAAAAAGAGCAGACTTCTTCAGCAAGAACTGAAAACAATCCGTGTTAAAGAGGCCAGTCAGTTCACTGCAAACTTTAAAATAGCTTAGTTTAAAAGAAAAAAGGAATTCTTTAAATGAGGCCAAATGCAATTTACGCGAAAATACAGCCTGGGATATTTGGGGGGACTCCAGGGAGGTTTGCATGGGCATTGCCGTGTACTTTGTCTCGGGTCGCTTTTACGCTTGCTGGCTTCTTTTTGGTCTCTAGAAAACCTGGTTCTCCATTTGCTCTTATACTTATTTCATCCACACGGAAAGCGCTACTTCGTGTTCACTTGCTTAGAGCGAGTTTATACCGCCGAAACACATAACTCGCAACAATTTGCGCGCTTATTTTGGCCACCGATCCAGAAAACACAATTCGCCGGATCCCGTCAGTCCAGCTTTCCACGTCAAGTTCTTCTTCAGCAGGCTCAGCAGGTGTTGCGCTCGGTTCATCCTCAAGCCTCGGTCTATTTGTAGAATTAGTGACTGGTTCCATCGTTAACGCAATTAGCCCCCACTCCAAGCTTGACTCAGGACACCTCAATGATCAGACCGCAGCTTTATCCTTGCTGGTCGGCTACACCTTCGGCTGCGTCCAGTTTTTCTTTGCCGGGCCCCAGTTTGCCAGTGACCTCTCCCAATGCACAATTACCAGCTTCTCCGGGCACAGGTGGGCCCATTTTGGTTCCTTCTTTTGTTAATAAGTTCGCCTCGTCAACAATGGAGAGATAAGAGAGATTTACCATCACGTTTACATGAAAGGCGAAGGGCAAAAGTGACCACGTGACCATGATTTTCCCGCCATTTTCTACGTTTGCCGGCTGCCGCTTGCCGTTTCTACGTGGAAGTCGGCATTTTTGCGTTTGCCGTACAGGTGAAATTTTCTTCTACATAAGAAGTTGTTTGCGGAAACAACTTATATAACTGACTCCTTGCAGCAATTTTCTTCATGAACTCACGTTGACTCTGTTGAGACAAAACAGCTTCATCGAAACTCTCAAAATTAGCCGGGTAAGGATTTTCATTTTATATAGCGTCGTTTTCTACGGACAATGTTTAAAAAGACTCCGAGTTTTGTTTTTGCTTTTTAGTAACTAAATACTCGACTTGCCGTGGGTCACGCGATGCTAAAGTCACAAAGTTCTATCTATTTTACGTGAAACGGCAAGCCTACGTTTGCCGTTTTTACGTGAACGAGATGCTAAATCTCTCTAATGTCGCTCAGTTTGCCTGCGAGCTTGTTCACACTAAGTGCTCCATCTTTTTCCCTCGTTTCATTTTCCTTGTCCTCCTTGCTGTCCCTTCAGCAGCCATACATTGCCGGGCCGGATTCTCGCTGGTTCCGTACAACATAGTTTCGCACATCGTTGCTGGAAAGTTTACCGATCTCGCCGAACTTCTCTCGGTCAATTTGAAGGAAAGCGAGTCGGAGCCTCGCCTTCTTTTCGACGGCATAATTAACTTAACGTCTTTTATAAAGCGCCCCAATCGAAAAATGGAAGATATTAGGATCATTGCCTGGTCTTTAATATTCGAAACTTATTTTCCTTCGAGATGGCGTGATTTTGGTAACTTAACTCTTTATAGACTTTTCATCTAGCGCACGTTCCACTAAATTCCAAGGCAACGCCTGGTTGGCTTTTGATAAAGCATTTCGCGAGCATGCAGCCGCCGCTTGACTTGTAGATTGGTTCAGTATTAATGTTTCATGCCGCTGGCTCTACCGTTCGAGATTTCTTCACAGAACCAAGTGGGAGTTCCCGTGCAGTGGTTCGAAGTGGTGTGCAATTCTTGGAATAGCGGTTTTTGTGTGGCGCCCTCTTGCACGTGCCGCTTCCCACATTCTTTCAACCATCGGGCCTCAGAGTTCCCGCAGCGCAAGAAGACTTCAACCAGATCCCTTAACCTTGAGAGTAAGAAGCGAAAACGACATTAGGGTTACTCAATTTACGCCATCTCTTCAATTACGTTCTGCTTGTGTGATCTTTGTTATTATGGGCGGTTTGCTGCCTTTCGGCTTTGGCTTTCGCTGGAGCGCGTTTGGTCTTGTGTTTTTGATGCAAAATGGTTTTAATGCCACAGGGTTTTCATTTTTCTTGTTGGCCGTTTCAACATGATTCACTACGAATTTAAGTCTGGTTCTTGGGTCGTCTTTCCCATGCCCTTTCCCTTTGGGATGTGGCGGTTTTCTCTTGGTTTTGTCGTTTCCAGTAGTCTCGTTGTGCCTTCAATGTGGTTTCGTCTCCCATTTGAGACCGCTTTGGGGTGTTTCTTCCGGAGTGTTAGAGTTCTTGTTGTCTACAGCATTGTGTTACCTTTCCTGGTTGTTTTTGTTGGAGGCTCGTTTTCCCTCCCCCTTTCTCTTGCGGTTTCTGTGGACTTGTCTCCGTTGTCCCGGGTTTCTGCCCTTGGTTTTGACGGGTTTGCCCTGGGGCTTCGGCTCCACCCTGACCAAGCCTCGGTGTCTGGGATTCTTTGGGGTCTTTCATGGGGTTTTCGTTTGGGATTCAACCCGGGTGGTTTCCTGCATTCTTTGGGGTAAACAAGGCATCCGCTTACCAACGTCCTGAAATCATTGATGCGCATGTATCAAACAAAGTTGCTGTGGGACGTGTGGCTGGTTCCTTCCTTTTCTCTCCGGTTTCTAGTTTGGATGTCGATGGTTTGGGCGTCGTGCATGAAGGGGGACAATCTGGTGGATGGCGTCTTGTTCTGGACATGTCGTCTTCTACTGGTGCTTGCGTTTGTGGGGAATGGGCCCCAAGGACTACCCACTTGTTGACAGTGTCGTTTGGACGTTGGAATGCTGGGCAGTCCTGTGAATTTGGTGGGGAGGCCCTGGTGGCCAAGCTTGGTAATGGATTTGCATGTTGCAACATTACTGTTCACCCCTTCCCCACTCTTCCCAGTTTGGACTCTGCTTGCCCATTGCTTTTTTAGTTTTTTTAGCCCTTGGCTTACCTCTTCACCCTGCAAAGAGGATGGGTCCTACCAATTGCATGGATACCTTGGGCATTGAACTTGCCGAATGACAAAAAGAAACCAGTTTATTTTTGCCAAATGACAAAATGTATTCTCTCCTTTATCTTCTCCATCATTGGTCTTATGGTGGTGTTTTAAAGGACAACTGCAGTCCCTTATCAGCTGCCTAGGTCATGCTGCTGAGGTGGTTTGGCTTGGGAAGAGGGAACTCTTTCCCATAGTGGTCTAGGCCCATGTCTGGAGTTCCTCCTGGTTTGAGTTAGGCTCGATTACCAGCCGCTGTTTCGGGAAATGAGCCAGCGCTCACTCCCGAAATCTCGGCTGGACGCGTGAGGTGAGCCATTGTTAATCTCCGCCAATCAGAAACTCGCCTGCAGAAATCCGTCTGGCATAAATTATATGTTTTGGCTGCGAAGGTATTCTTTCACCCGGCCTGTTCGAGGTTTACAGTGCTTTTAAGGTGGAAACATCCAAGATTGCGACAACGAAAAGTGTTCAAGAAGCTGGAGAATGGGAATTGTGTCTTTTTATACAGCCTGATTTCGCAAACTTCACTGATTTTCCAGTTGGCGCCAAGGTCAAAATACGGCTTTCAAATTCATTGCTTTTGCAATTTTCTCCTCATACTTCGCTAATGTAAGAGCAAGTAAAATTGCTCAAGATCAATTGAAATTACTGCTGAGTTTATTGGTGGCAAAACGAGGGGGCCGATGAAGTCGACTGAGAGCTAAAGCAGCCGAAGATTTCGTTCATGATTCGC
>NC_090892.1:39716263-39721263 GCF_036669925.1 Montipora capricornis
TATGTATTGCACACGCCAGACGAGGGCTTATCCCTGATAGGAGCACGGCTAGGCCCTGGGCGGGGGCGTTGATCCGGTCGTGAAGCTGATGCCAAGTTCTTAGCGAGGCCTCTGGATAGGTCAGCTTGCTTTGACGAAATTGTTGGAAAGTCATCCCCAAAATGCAGCTCGCATTAGGAAGAGACTGGTCAGCTAGGCCAATTTTATCCGTATTTATGGCCGCGAGGATTTTGTTTCTTCTCAAAATTGAGAACTGGCAATTTGCAGAGCCCAGCAGGCAAAGGGACTGTTCCAGAATTGTTCTGACGTCCTCTGGGGGGAATAATTTTGTTAGATGTTAAACAACCGTCCCCTCAAATGGCACTGATCTCTATGATCCTGATTCTCAACACTCTTCGTGGGAACCAAAGGCAAGTTTTACCGCCTTCTTGCAAAAAAACTTCCACAGGAAGTTATCTTATGATCAAGTAAGTGATATTCTTGACAACTACTCCATTTCATCTGTGGATTCTTTATTTTCTCCCACCTTGGATAATTGTATCCTAACTCAAGTTTTCCCACTAAGTGTCGAAAATATACACAAGAACGTGACAAAGAAATAGCCTCTGTGCAGAAGGCCGCGCTGAACATAACTGCCCCCCTTTGTTGTCCCGTTACTTTGATTTCCAGATTTTGATTTATTGCTTTTTTTGTCTCCATACATTTTCTGTAATCTTGTGCCTTTGAAATTACAGGAAATGTATGGCAGAAACTCTTTTTAATAAAATAATTTCTACAATAGTCATTGTCTTCAAATTTATTTCTGCCGCACTTTGAGCGCATATCTTCTTTTGAACTTCCTTACAGGCCTTTGAATTTCTCTGATAACCATTATGCACTCAAGAACGTGAGCTCATTAGACGAATTGGTGGCTCATCAGCCCGAATTGATTGCCTAAAAGCCGTAACAGAGCCCTCTTGGTCAGACATGAGGTCCTCATCCGAGTACGCAAGCACAGAAAGTGCGAATGCCACGCTCCAGTCTGGCGGCCGGCTTCCCCGCCGGCAGGTTTCCAGATGTCACTCGTACATTCGTGGACTTTTAAGTCCTCTTGGACTTCTTTTAAATGGAGGAAAGAGCAGACTGATCTTCATCCGAAATCCTCGGGCGTTTAGGAGGGCTTGGTGAATGTAAACGCTCTGAATCTGCACGACGAGCATCACGTTTTGGACTCGAACGAGACCTTGATTTTTGATCGGTGTCGTCTTGACTTTTTCATTGTGAAGATCGAAGATTCACTTCGTAAAGGAAAGGGACTACTCACCTGAAAGAAAGACGACTCGAAAGGAGCCTAATGGGCCGTTAAATGACCAAAATATAGAGCCAAAAAAGGGGGTCACGACATTTACTTACCCAGCTGTTCCAAGCAGGAAAGATGGAGTATCACATGTCAGCGGCGTGTTAAAGGGCCGCAGGGAGTAGTGGTATTACGTCATATCTGTCCTTACGCTGGGGGTATCTTACAGAGTGGTTCGTAGAATAATAAGTGGGATTTTGAGATGTTTGGTCCTCAGATTTCTGTAGCATGTAATTAAATGCCAAAAAATGAAAAACAGCTCCGCCAGTCAACGGTTGGCTGCTTGTTTACGGACAGTTGACTTGGGGAGCTGTTGATCATTTTACCCAAAAAAAGGCATAAAAAGAAACAAGAGGTTCTTTCAGTCATGCCTGGAACAACTTTTACTTTTCCCTCTTTTTCTTATTAAAAATTCCCCACATATATTATAACTTAACATGGTTTGATGCTACTCTGACCGGTTTGAATGCAACTTGCAAAGTGGCATAAATGCATTTGATCTTTAAGGGCCCACTGACGTATTTTTTGGGGTGCGTTGCTAAGGATGTAATGGTTAAGTAATTTGAGAGAATTTGGCATCATTTTGGTCAGTTTCCAACTTTTGTAAGCCAATGACCCTAAATATGACGTCATCATTCCACGCCCATGGTCACGTGACCAATAAAAGAAAACTCTAAATTTGTCTCCGTGCTACGCAATTTGGGTATTTAATCGATGGTTTGATAATTTGTATTCGTTTTTGCATCCAGCCAAGCATGGTTTTCTTTTTATTTTGAAAAATGTTCTTTTTAAAGACATAAACGATACTGAAATACCCATAACTTTTTCAAAAAAGATGATTTTAAAAAATCAATGCTTAGCTATATTCTGTATTTGGGGAATATTTGGGGGTGAAACGTGCCATTTAAAATCGCCGGAAATTTAGCTTTTTTCTCAAACCGGAAGTCCGTTCCTTTACGCATGCGCAGTTGATCTGAGAACAAGCGCGAAGAAAGGCGAGGAAAAACCTTCAATGGAAACAACAGTTTGTGCGGTGACTTTTGCTTGTGAGTGGGTTTTCTTGTCAGCTCATGGTATGATGACGTCAGTTACCGGAAGTAACATTTCACTTCCTTAGCAACGCGCGAAAAATCCGTCTGTGGGCCCATGTCTAATTGTTACTTAAATTAACCTGGTTGCAGTCTGAACCTTGCATTATATTTTTTTTTGCGCACATTTAATCAGGAACTGCTGAGCATACCTTTGTGTGCAAGTTGTTTCTTCTAAGGGCGTGACATGACCTGCTCGAAACATTTCCCAGCCTGCTTGAGCTATCATTACCCCATTGTCTATACAGAATCTAAGGCACAACCATATGAAATCAATGTAGGTTTGTAGAGCTAAATATGTCCTAATCATCCTCTGTTTATTCATTACACTAATTATTCATATAAGAGATTACTCTTCAAATTTATATGAAAGGCAAATGGCAACAGCCAAGATTTGTTTTCAATTGCCAAAACTTAATGAAACTTGTTTCAATTAGGCACATTTTTTGCCTATGATTGAGCCACAGAAATTATCAAGTACTAAAAAATAGGAACAAGCGCAAATAGCATATAATTTTCATTCCTGTATCACAAGCAGCAGCCTGCAATTTGCTGTTAATGGCAAAAAGTATCTTGAGCTTTCTAATGGTTTATTTTTAATGGCATGAAAAATATTATTTTTTTACATTATTATAAAATACCTTATATAGTGTCCGTCATAAAAAAATCACTTTCTTTTTTCTTGAGATTTTGGAAGTTGGTTTGCTTCACACCGGACTGGCAAATATTTGAGCTTTGATATTTTACCCAAAGGCCGTTTACTTTGAGTGTAAGGTTTGGATTTCATGGTCCGCCCTTACTCATGTTCAAAACTGACTGATTGGACCTCAGACGGTTGGATCCAAGGAAAAGTGATGTCAAAGGCTCACTACCTTAAAATTTCGGCGTGTGAATGCAGCTTATTATACATGCAAAACATGAGTTTAAAAGCCTAAAAGCCTAAAATTCGTGTGCTGCAAATTAATTCTGCGGCATACACACACAATGCCTTCTTAAACTAGTGAGCCTTTGACGTCATTTTCTCCTCGATCCAGCTCTCTCAAGATCTTAAAAGTTAGTAATGGTGGACATTAAAATGGAAAATTCCAGTTAAAATAAACAAGTGTCTTTTTGAAATCATTGGTCACTTAGTGTTTAGTTTACATAGTTTTGAAATCAAAAGAAAAGTAAGATTGATTTTTTGGTCACTGGGCCACTTTAAAGGACTTAATAAATGTTACCATCAAGTGTCCACGTCCAGAGGTTAATTTTGTACATAAGGACAAAAATTGAGCAAAAAGTTCACATAAAGGAAGTGAGAAATCTCTATTATTATCAATGCATTTAAAATAGTAGAACTTACCGTTCATCAGTGGCATAAAGTTTGGCTCCCCTTTCTTTTGCCATAATACCTGAACCAACAAAAATGCATTAAGCAATAGACAAAGAACTGTGGTGGCTAATTTTTTTAAAAATAAAGATAGTATTATTATTATTTTCTTTCAACAAATAGAACCACTAAATATTATTATAATGTTTTTACCTGACTGATAGTGCACAATGTAATAATGAAGAAGGCTTTGGAAAAACATGCTCTGTGACGATTTTTGGAATTTTTAGAATTTTTAGAATTTATGCTTAAATTTCCACAAATGTATTGGAAATGTAAATAAAAACAATGTCCTGCTTTTTTTTTGGCTGTTTCACGGTTGATATTCGAGAATTATCATATGCAAAAAACTCACTTTTCTGTGCAGTGCTGTTTGTTAAACGAGAAACAAAAGAAATTTTTTGTTTCTTTAAATAAATTGTCCTGTACATGTATCAAGAACTTTTGGCTAATTTTTGTTTTGTCTTGTTTGAAAAAAGCTGCCTTGTCATGCGTGTGTATAAACATAAAGATCAACAATCTTTCCTTTGTCGTCAGTGAAACTTCACCCTTAATGAAACTTGACAATGACAAGGATGTTACCTCAGTTACTAATATTGCAATGAAGTGCAAAGCAGGCCTGGTTTAAAAACAAAGGTTTTTTTTTTTCAGAAAACAAATTGATCAGCTAAACATGAAGCATACTGTTATTCTCTGAGACACTCTTTGAGATGAAACTTACCCATCATTTCTTGCAAGCGCTTGTTGCCTGAAAAAAGTAACCCAGCAAGGAATAATTTTGTTGTCACCAGTATTTTTCTATGCAATGTTCATTTTGACTTCAGTCAAAGTTAACATCATACTGAAATTAATAATGAAAGCTCAAAGTCCTCAAACAATCAATGATTATTTTATTTACTTACATCCCACTCCACCAACGATAAGAACTTCATTTGAGCCACAGTGAGCCATTGCTCTTTCTGTTACAGAAACAGAGGAGACATTTCATTATAATAATTGAAAACTTTTTGGAGGGGTTCTTTTCAATCCCATTCAATTAATGAAGAACAAGATTGGTGTTGTCCTGCGCAGATGAGGTTCTTACAACCAAGGGGGCGACTTTGGACTTGGACCCACCCATCAGGCTCAGACCATCAACTAGACCATATCCTCATCAACAGTAAATGGGTCAACTCTCTTCGGAATTGCCGTGCATACTACTCTGTTG
>NC_090892.1:39726263-39728763 GCF_036669925.1 Montipora capricornis
TCCATGGACTTGGTCCACAGGAGTGGCCGATGGACCAGGGTCCATGTTTTGTATTTATAAAATAAGCAATAGACGACGTTTTCCGTGTTTCCATTGCCATTGTTGTGTGATGTCACAGCCATGTTTCCATAGTCTCATCTTAACACAGCTATTGACCAATGAGAGTGTGCATACTACCCTAATTATTTCATAATGTCCATGGATAAGTGTTACACAATTGCACCACAACAACATGGACTCAAACACAAAACTAATAGCTGCTCAAAAATGTGGCACAATACCCTTAAACTAAACCCGAAGATACAGTTGTACCATAAGAATGAATGAAATGTCCTTACTTTAAAGAACAGCAAAAGAGAGAGATACTTGTATCTCTTTAACACTAGATTTTGACTTCTGTCCTGATTAGAGTTTGGATGCCAAATGCATAAGTTGACAGTACACAAAGCTCTGCTCCACATAGTTTCATTCTTTAGTAGACCCAGCCCTATGAAACAAAGCTTTTTTTTTTCACATGAAAGTCCACATGCAAAGTTTGAGTGATTTTTTGGCCAAGAAAAATCATCAAATATCAATGATTTAATCTTATTGCTATGCACTTATATTACATGTATGTTGATATATCACTGACTTAAGTACCTTTAATACCCTTGCAAATCTATCCAGACAGTTTCCAACAGCTATATCGATTGTTTCTCCAAATATACGATAGCGACGCTGCAAGTATGCAATGACTTGAGTATTCCCACCACTCACATACAAAACAGTAGGGTTAACAGCACCTGTCACGAGCCGTCCCATCTCAATATGGCCAATACAGTGATTGACAGCTACCATAGGTTTCTTCCACAGCTGAGCAACTGTTCTTGCAACTATGGCCACGGACACTAAAGGGGCTCCCATTCCAGGACCTCAAATTTAAACTTCAAAACATTACACAAAGCCAAATATAACTAGATGCTTCTATGAAGCATACACTGGCTTGCCTGTGGTACGTGCTACAGAAAATCAGAAGGCACTGAATTGTGTGGTATTGAAATACAGCATTCCAGTCTCTGAAGAATAACAAATAAAAGAGAAGCGAGAAACAGTGGCTTCTGGGCTGACATGTTGATAATTTTCAAGTTCCCTCACAACTTCTTTTCACCACAAGTGTGCCCTATGAGCATCCGAAAACTTTGTAATACTAAACTTCACTGAAGTCAAGCCCTGTTTCGCGGGGTTAGTGTTGGGATGGGAGACCAAAGCAATAAACCCCTCATAAAAAACAGAAACATCTGACCGAAAATACTATTAACGCTAACAAATGCGAACTCAGCAAGGTACAGATTCTGGTAGCTTGCTTTATGCAAAACAAATATTGATGAAAAAGCAAATAAATATTGATACACAGTTTTCAGAAAGAGCAGAAGGAAGTTTCCCGGACGGTCGATCGAGAATAAAATATTTATGACATGAAAACAACATTAATTTTGAACCGTGAATATAGAAGATAAAAAGTTACGATCAGCGACAAACATTTTGGGAGATATTTGCTACGTTCAAGTAAATTGCAAAATCGAAAATTTAACTAAAGGCATCCGGCTAGGCGTACATCTCTGCGACTCGATACCGCTTGCACTAACTTTAAGATCAGGAACTTTCTTCTTCAGGAAACTTTCACAGTTCTGTGCTTCTCTCCTTTGGCATTTGGTTGCAGTGCAGTTCATATCATGATTTTCACATATTTGTTCATTTAGTACACATTTGTTCTCAACATATAAACTTTCTTTCAGTTTGCGGACCAACCCCGGCCAAAACAATCGCTCAACAGCATCTTTTAGTGTGGGTCTACCGCAAACGGCGTGTGCATAAGTGAGTTGTTTGAGCGTTCCGAGGAAGAAGCTTAATACAACAAAAAGCAATATGCTCACAAACGACATACTGTCATGGGCTACACACTTCGCCACAACTTGATCGCGCTCAATCATATGGTTTTGCCTGTCATTATCATACTTATTATACTTAGGATCGAAATTCTCCAATCACAATTAGCTATTTTAACAACTTGTTTCCTCAGAAGGACGTCTCTGAAGGTGCCCAATCAAAACATGACGACTTCTATCCACTTAGTGCTATAAATTCACACAAACCACCAACGCCTGTTTCCCTTCGTTTATTTCAGGAGGGGTTAGTTAGTATCTGTCTATCGTTAGAATCTCTCGACTCCTGTCTCGTGTTGCTATCGCACACCCACTAAAATTCGCTCATTCCTGGTCGTTTTATTCCTACTCGTTTAGAACCAAACAACTACCTCCTAAATGTCAACACCAGTAAATGATCACGCAAACGAAGCCAATGGCGAGAAATAATATTTCAACTGAATAGCTTGAAATAAAATTTGCGCGAAATCTCTCTCTTTAAAAAAGTTAAAGAAATATAAGGGCCGTTTATACGAGAGAAAATAAAACGCGAACAGCCCATATAAATGATGCAAAATCTACGTTCACAGCTTTCTCAA
>NC_090892.1:39738763-39741263 GCF_036669925.1 Montipora capricornis
GAGCCAGTGGGAAAGGCGACAGTGAAACGGCGGAGACTGTTCAAGTCAGGGTAAGAAAAAGCTAGAGCTTGGGCAGAAGGGTCGTGACGGGATAATAAGTCTGAAGGACCTCCAGGACGTAAAACTTGAGCAACTTCCAAATAAAGAGATGCCGTAGGAGCTTGGCGCTAACCGACATGCTCCATAATGTCTGCGAGCTGGCTACCCGAAAGGGCTAAGGTGATGGCCAAGCCTGTGCAAGGTTTCTCCGTTGTAAATGTCTGCCTCTTGCAGATGGCCACGGAGTCGCGACTGCAAAGTGGCTGAAAAAACCGAAAAGAGAGCTCGAATAAAAAATATCTACAGGCTGCCAGCCCTCGAGTGGGACAGCGAAAAAGGCAAAACAAAAACAAAACTCAACGGATAACGTAAGCACACAAGGGAGATTATATAAAAATGGCGAAGAAGACGTGTAAGGACCCACCCAAGGGATGGCAGCCTGAGCGTCAGTACTAGGGCATTAGATACCCTTTCAGGATACCATTGGAAGGGATATGAAACAATTTGGGAGGACGCGCAACTGAAAACACAAATGAATGGGAAATACCGACATAAAATCATTATAAACAAATTAAATAAACAAATTCGGGAGACGAGACACGCACATGGAAAAAACACGTGAAAATAAAGAATGGGTGTCCAGGGAATAGGACTAAACAATGGCTAAAAAATGCGGCAAAGCTGGCAAAACAAAATACCTTGAAAACAACAAGGCGAAATAAAAACGAAGCATAAACTTGAAGTGGCGAGAAAAGCCCTACAGAAAGCCATTGTTTGAGAGGCAAAAGATGATTGTAAACACAAGCTAACAAAGCCCGCGAAGCAATGGGAAGGGCAGCGAAAAAGCCACTAAACAAAAAACCCGTCGCGAGGGGAAAAAATGTGGGAAAAACACTATAAAGCGTAAAAGAAAAACAAAACAAAGAAAGCATACAAAATTGAAGGGCAGGGATCGGAATGAAAGCACCTCGGAAACGCAAAGCTTGGAGAGCGTAAAAGAAACACTAAAAATCACTGTAAAAGCCAATAATCGCATAAGCGAACAAAAAATCCCAAGGAAAATAGAATTGCACTGTTTTAAGGGCGAAACACACTGATAAAATGAACAAACTTGAGTGAAGGGCAGGGGAACTAAAGAGAGAAGCACTGCACAAAACGGGCGATAGCGAGGCGAAGCACACAAAACATGACAAATAAAACGTGTGCAAACTGGGCAAGGGAGCCGAAGGGAGATTAAAAGCACTACACAAACCCGGCGTTTGAGAGGCGAAGCACACAAACATAAGAAACAAAAACGTGTGCAAAGCGGGTAAGGGAGCCGAAGGGAAATCAAAGACACTATACAAACCCGGTGTTTGTGAGGCGAAGGACACAAAAGACGACAAATAAAACGTGTGCAAACTGGGTAAGGGAGCCGAAGGGAAAATGGAAGCACTACACAAACCCAGTGTCTGCGAGGCGAAGCACAAAAACATGACAAATAAAACGTGTGCAAACTGGGTATGGGAGCCGAAGGGAAATTAAAGCACTACACAAACCCGTTGTCTGTGAGGCGAAGCACACAAAACATGACAAACAAAACGTGTGCAAACTGGGTATGGGAGCCGAAGGGAAATTAAAGCACTACACAAACCCGTTGTCTGTGAGGCGAAGCACACAAAACATGACAAACAAAACGTGTGCAAACTGGGTAAGGGAGCCGAAGGGAAATAAAAGGCACTACACAAACCCGGCGTTTGTGAGGCAAAGCACACAAAACATGACCAATAAACGTGTGCAAACTAGGTAAGGGAGCCGAAGGGAGATAAAAGGCAGTACACAAACCCGGTGTTTGTGAGGCGAAGCACACAAAAACATGACAAATAAGCTTAAAACGTGTGGAAACTGGGGAAGGGGCCGCGGGGAAATAAAAAGCACTACAGAAACCCGGAGCTTGCGAAGAAAGAAGAAAACGGTACTAACAAACGGCCACGCGGAATAACAAGGCGAAGAGGAATCGGGGAAAAACCAAAGCAGTAGAGCGAGCAAATAACAAGAAATGAAATTAACACCTGCAAAGGAGCAGGGTCTTGTTGAGGATTGTCAACATTAGCTGGAGCAGCTGGAGGCTGAACAGGAGCTTGGGCGGCTGGAACTGCAGCTTGAACAGGAACTTGAGCGTCAGCCATAACACGGTTCTGCACAAGAAGGATTCTAACGCGAACTGAGCCGAAATGATATGCGGACCTCTTATTTATACTCGCACTGCAAGGGACTGGCGCGAATAGCTGATTATTTTCACAGAAGTTTTCAAAGATGAAAAATGCGGGTCAGAAAAAATCCAAGGCCTTTCAAGGACCAGGAATGAAGAGCAGAGATTTTCAAGGACTTTCAAGGCCTTGAAAATGTACTCTCAAAATTCAAGGCTTTTAAAGGGTTTTCAAGACGCGTACGAACCCTTTCTAAGGGACCTTAAAACATG
>NC_090892.1:39746263-39758763 GCF_036669925.1 Montipora capricornis
TTGATGTAATCTATTTTCAGTTTTACTTGGCAAATAAAGATTATTATTATACAAACAAAATATTATTATTATTATTAGTAGTATTATTATTATTATTATTATTATTATTAACTACTTATAGTGGCTTAATAATTTCAACCATTCGAATAACCCTCTACTCTATAGGCGTTATGTTGAGGACACCTTCTGTGTCTTTCATAACGAACAGGATGCTATGTCATTTTTTTGATTACATCAATTCACGGCACCCTAACATCAAATTCACTTTTCAGAAAGAGAATGACATTCTTGACATACTTGTTGACAACTCCTCGCGTGATTGTGTTTTTTCAGTTTTTCATAAAAAAAACTGACACTGGTCTCTTAACTAATTTCGTTAGTTTTAATCCATCATGCTATAAAATTGGCCTTATCCGAACTCTTATCGACCGAATCCATAAAATCAATAACACCTCCTCCGGCCTTCAAAACGAGCTTAATAAACTTTCCGACATCTTGAAACGTAATTCATTTCCCTCGCACATTATTGACAGAACTTTCAAGCGGTATCTTGTCTTTTACTCAAAAAAGCCGGAACACTAATGATGACAATAATACACGTTATTTTAAACTCCCTTTTGTCGGCCATCATTCCAAAATAGCAAAACTTAAACTCCGACAACTTACTAAGCGCTTTTGCAAATCTTACCTAACTATCAAATTAGTTTTCACTTCATTCAAAATTAAAAACATGTTTAGTGTTAAAGATCGTACTCCTGTTGCTCTAAAATCCATGGCAGTTTACCAATTTTTTTGTGCGGGCTGTAATTCCCGTTATAGTGGCGAAACTAGTCGCCACTTTTCTACCAGGATAAAGGAACACACGGAAAGCGATAAAAACTCGCATATTTTTAAGCATTTCAACACATCTCCTTTATGTAAGAACAAATACTCCCCTTCGTGCTTTAGTGTTCTGGATTCTGCCAGCGACTCAATTGATTTAAAACTCAGTGAAGCTTTTTATATAAATAAGATCAAACCGGAACTTAACAAACAATTGCAGCATTACAACACTTTCCTCACGTTTTAGTTTACACCTTGATGTTTGGTGTCACGCTGTAAATAGTACCCGCTTTTGTATTACATCATGTTGAAATAATTTTTTTCATCTACCCGTAGACTTTAACTGTTCACACTTAGGAACTCATTAAACTGATGATGGCATAAGCATGCCGAAACATGTTTTTTAAAAAAAGTTGTCTGTTTCTTACAGTATTTATCATACTTGCTACTATTGCGACATTATGGAACTACTTATAGTATGTCAGATGGTTATAAGTTTGACTGTAATATTTCTTCTATTCTAATATTCGTTGTGATTTGATTGTAATATCTGTCAGCATTGTGTATTAATTACTATAAATTTCAATTCAAGACGGCCTAATTTTTATAAGTTTAGAAGTTCCTTTAAGGTCTCCTTGCCACATAGTATTATGTAACATCAACTCCTTTCCTCACTCTCTTTAATGTCTACAAAAGTTCCTTGTAACAAAACAAATAAATAAATAACCAAGAAACCAGCAACAAGATGGGAAATTGTAAACTTGTGATGAAAATGATAGGAGAGATACAGGTGTATAAAGAGGTCTGAACAATATCCTAACCTCAATCATCTCAAATATAGAATCAGGATCCAGTGCTCCGCTGCCAACCTTTTGCATCGCACAAATATTGCTCTCACCATTCACTGACACCAGAAACTGAGCAAGACTACAAGCTTCCTCTTGAGGACTGGCATCCACAACATGACGGTGGCCAATCTGAAATGATAATTTTAAACAAGAACAAAGCAAGACCATCACAGATATATTTACCAGGAAAAACCCCTACCATGGTAATAATATTATCACCCTTTCTTGCAGTACTAGTCATAATTATATTACCAACAGTTAACCTAAATAGATCAGGCTGAAAGCCTCAGTCTATCACATATTAATAATAATTTTATAAATTTATGGGCGAAGCATAAAAGTCTGATACACTGATCTCCTGAATGAGGAAGGAAAACTGCAATTGCAATTTACTGAAACTAGGCCCATTTAGGAAGCAGGGTAATGAAACCAGTGTCGTGGGAAGACTTGTATGGGTTTAGACATAATGAGGCCAAGCAAAATTTAATCGTTGTAAAAATAATCATTATTCTTGGGTTCCCTTGTCTTATTATTCTTAAAAACAGTACTGAAGATAATTTGAGCAAAAAATAAAAATACAAAGTCACACTCTCATATTCCTTTCAACACCTTAAATTGGATACCTTCACATTCTTGTTCTGCACAAGATCACAGGGAGATACTTTAATTGAATGCACTGTGCACACACAAACTAATAATTTGGTAGCATTTTTCCATTGTCTTGGGTGCCATTCCTATTTACAGTTAAAACGGCTCAAGCATTCCTCTAATGAGCGGATTAATGAGTTCATTATTGCAAATTTGATTTCAGTAATCCTTTAAATAATCTGGTCGTTGGATGAATTGTGCAATAATACAAATCAAGGCTCAGTTCAAAACTCGAATTTTGATTGGATTATTGCTTGCTTCCAGCACCAGGCCAGTGTGAGAATTTGACACGTGTACCAATTTGCATAATCGGCCAAGGTTGCTAACAAGCGTGATTTGCCTTCCTTTTAAATTCATTTCTTTGTTCAATCTTTGGAATTTACAAGCGTAGTGTCTAACGTTTGAGGATACTGGTAAGATTACAGAAAGGTGATGTTGCTAGTCTATGAGTCAAATGACCGTTGTTTGACAGATTATGACAGATTATGCAAATTAATAAACTTGTGAAATTCTCACGCTGGCCTGGCACCGGAAGCCAGCAATATTCCAATCAAAACTCAAGTTTTGAACTGTGGCTTGATTTGAATTTTGCATTATTTATCCAACGAACAGATGATTGAAATGATTACTGAAATCAAATTTGCAATAATGAACTCAGTAATCCGCTCATCAGAGGAACCCTTGAACTGTTTCAACTGTAACATTCCCTAAAGAAACACCACCCAGTTATAACAGATATCAGCCATACTTTGCTTAGAGTTACAGTGATAGGAATGGAAGTCACATCTAGCCTTCTACAGTCATGTGGATCATCTGATATCTCTAATTCCATATCTCCATCCAGTGTTGAAACGGTAACATTTGGAATTCTACAAAGAACAAATCCAAGTTAGTTTAGTTGAATGAAATGAAGCAATATTTAAAGTTCAGATTACCTTGTATTAAAAAGGGCTGCTTTTACTGCCAGTGACAATGAATCAAACAAGTTTCCTCCACACTCCAATACCTGCAACATAGAACATTGGACATCAGTACCCATAAAGCAAGGCTGCAAAACTCTTGAAGATAAAAGCACTTAAAAATTATAGATTCAATTTGTTTTTAAGAATTTTACAGCCTTACCAAGGCATCAATATACAAAACCCAGCACTGTTTTCCTGGCCAAATACACAGTGATCTCAAGTCAACTGCAGATTTGTGGTTATAAGATCTCTGTAATGTGTTGGCCAGCATTGACCCCAGTTCTTCGCCGCCCCTTCCCTCAAACGCAGGTGAAGCATTTGCTGAGCTGAGAAAAAAAAAGATCAACAAGGAAATGCTGAGGGGTTCCATAGATGATGGAGAAGGGATGGACAATCAGACACAAACTAGATAAGTTTAGGATTTGCAGTTGATGTGACATTGAACTGTACAAAACAAAATACCTTAAAGTTTAACACTCCATTTGGAGTAAGAAGACCTGCCTGCTTAAGTCAGCATGAAAGCCAAACAGATTAGGTGAGGATGAGAAAAAGAGCTACTGTATTTGGCTGGCAAGTTTGACAAAACTTTTCTGAAGTGACTACTAAGACTTCAAAATACACAGTCCCATGCCTAAAACACCAAGTTTGCTTACCAGTCAACAAAAAATTCTATGTATCCTTGATTTGGTTTGAGCAGGCGTGGCTCTCCTATCTCTGCCTTTACACCAACCAAAATGTCTGTTTTGGACTAAAAAAAAAAAAATTACATGTATAGTAACATTCACAAGTTCAACCAGTCAGTACAGCACGAAATCACCCATGAGATAAGAGAAATACGAGGCAGCTAGTTATAGCGATTTTCATAATTCTGTGGAATCTTATCTTCAAGTGCCAATGGCCAAACTGCATTTTTGCTTTCATCAATCATACAAACTTCTGACACCAAGCCTAGAGTTGACCCAAAATCAATAATATTGATCATGATGCATGACACCACCTATCAATCAACATCTTTGGTTCCCATGTACATGTACATTTGAACTTGACGCTGATGGAAAGCAATGAAATCTGTAGGAATCTTTTTATCCTTTCATAGGATCAAATAGGATAAATCAAGTTTATTTAAAAATTAATAATGACACCTAAATATTATTGACAATACAAAGAAACAAATGAAAATAATAGTATTTGCAACTTTGTTTAACAAATTAACTTAACAAGGATAAGAGGTACATGTATTCCTATGCCATTTAGGCAAACTAAACAATTTGTGACTGCAGTTATACTACTGTAGTAGGAGTCACTGTCAGGAAAATTTTCTGCGCCATTTAGTATAAGTTGTTTGTAATCAGAAGCACATGAGCTTCTGATATAACGATGTTAAATATGACAAGGCCAAGCCAACACAACAGCACTCAGTCCAAATTAACAAAAATTCTTTCAACAGCTACATGTAGACCACGTTCAGTGCGAGCACAAAAATATTTCAGCCTGTGACACTTATCAGACACTTTGAGATTTTCTCGTTCAACCAGCACAATAAGCCTTTTGCAACAAACTGGTGACATGACTGATAATGATGAACTTAAAGTGCTGACTTTATAAATTCCGGAAATGGAAAGATCGTTTTTGTCTTAAATTTTCAGAGAAATACTACTTAAGGTAAATATTGTGCAATGTATGACTATTTAAACACTTGAAAATTCCATACTTTTGTTTACGAACGAAAGGCTTTTGCCCTCCAGTGTAATTCTTCATAATTAAGCACCAAGAACAGAGCTTAGATTCCTACTTTTACCATGGGTCATCAACAAATAAGTGAAAATTAATGTGCAACGGTGAAATTTTTCAGAGTTTCATATTTCGAGGGAAGAATTTTAAAGCGGTTTGAAGCACGACTGGGTGGCAAATAGTCTTTTTCAAATACAAATCCTTATAAATGCTTTCAACTGTAACAACACCAAGTACAGCAGAACTTCAAGTCATCGTAGCAGGTCTCGCGAGTGTTGTCTGAAAGACTTAAGGCACAACGTAAACCACATCAGTACTCAGATCGGTCAACTTGCTACCACATCACAACAACCACAACAAGCTCCTCAAAACCTGTCGAGCGCTTCACCAGCTCAACCTCCGCAGTCTTTACGACTTCCAACCCTTCAGCTCCTGACATTTCCTTCAGCCGATTTCCTTGAACGTTTCGAGCAAAAAACCTTTCATTCATCCGCCGACATCACCGTCACGCGACTAATGAGCAACAATGTATTGGGGAATGGCCTCGCTCAGTCCTTTCTATCGCAAAAACCAATGCGAATTTCGCAGAAAAACAAGCCAAAGAGCAGCTTGCTACTTTCATTGAAAATCTTTAAGTGTGAAATTGTAGGACCAACGGCACTCAAACGCTGCAGATTCGCCGCACAATTAACTGCAATGACACAAAACTGAAAACGCAAGTAAGAACGTGAATCAATTTATTTTTCGATTCAGGAACGTTTTACATCAGACAGATGGAATGCTTGGGCGAAAAGGTCGCCAAAGACTGCTCCACTTACGTTGTTTCACAATTTCTAGCCAAAGTTAAACTGGAGATTGCATAACAACTAGTCTTAAAGGCTGAGGAATTTACAACCTTGGAACAAGCCGCTGAATCAGCCGTCCGATCAAATTGTCCTTGCAAACGCAAACACGTGGTGACGTTGTATCGTGATCCCAAACTCTCGATGTGTGGAAACCTTCAAATGCTCTGTTTACTTCCTCCGGTAAAAGCAACTCAAGTTCACCTCAACAACGCGGCAAGAAATGTCAATGCTGGACCTGCGGTTCCCCTAACCATCTTGTGCCACAATGTCTTTCCTCACAGCGCCCAACACAAGGCTCAAAATTACCCACGCCTGAAGTCGGCAGAAATTTTAACCGCTTCCTTCACTCAAACTGCGAGAAGGCAAATAACAAGTGCTCTCATGGTCGCCTCCACAAGTGTTCAACTTGCCATAAATGGGGCTGTAAAACAATAAGGCATGACTCTCAGCAAGCAAATGCAGCCACACCAACCAAACCACCAGACAGGCCTTCAACAAACCCAGATTCTTCTGTTACTGTTCTTTTTGGCCTTCCATGCAGCATTCACTGATCCAACTGCCCTTCCAGTAAATACACAACCGTAAAATTCTTTGGACCTCAGTGACGTCAGCAGACTAGTCTATTCCACTCACTCTGGATAGCTGCTGTTCCATTTCCTTAGTTAGTGCAGCTCATGCAATAGCAATCACCACTAAACGCCCATCTCTTCAATATAAGAAGTTGCCAGAATCCATTCCTGTCTCCGTCGCTGATGCAAAGTCAAATCTTTCAGCCACTGCCACCATGGA
The DNA here is from genome assembly GCF_036669925.1 of Montipora capricornis. NCBI lineage: Eukaryota > Metazoa > Cnidaria > Anthozoa > Scleractinia > Acroporidae > Montipora > Montipora capricornis. The sequence goes on from NC_090892.1 coordinate 39,752,909, forward strand.
TGTTCCCATCACTTGGAGCAATGGTAGGGAATCAATCTTTACTATGCTTGTCGTTCCTCACATCTCATGGCCCATTCTGTTTGGGGAAAATCATCTCCACGCCTCCAAAGCTCTAGCGGATCATGATCAGCCATCCATCACTTTCCGACATCCTAGCATGCAATTCACAGTCCCTTGCTCATTGGACAACCCTCTAACTGGCTTTACCTCAACCACAGCCCCAGCGATGAAGAAACCTTTCATCAGGTGGCTAGCTTTACCTCAGAGCAATTAGCAGAGGCTTGGATGGCCTGGGAGGAGACACAAACTCAACTGAACCTATCCTCCAATCCTTCCGGATGGCCTACTAGCCCCTCCCTTGCTGCCAAAGTACATGTATCAAAGTCATCACCACAATCAGAAATGCATGCTGCGGGTTTGGATTCTTCCATATTGTCTCCATTTTGTGAGCCACAGGAGGATCAGCAAAACACTGTTGAGTTCCTTCCAAACGCAACACAAATTATGTTGGATCCATACTCTGAAGAATATCACAATGCTCTTGTGAACGGACTACTTGATACTGAACTGTATGCACATGTTGATCCCAAGCTCCTATCTGAATTCAAGGTATTACTGCGCAAATATCCCACTGCATTCTGGCTACCAGGGAATCCATTAACATAAGTCAAAGGCTTCGAACATCACATTGAGACTGGTGATTCTCTTCCTGTTTACAAGCACCCTTATAGGAAAAGTCCTGCAGAATTGCACACCATAAAAACAGAGATTGAACACATGTTGCCAATGCAAATTATTGAGCCAAGTAACTCACAATGGGGAGCCCCATGGATCCTTGTACGGAAAGCCCTGGAAGACGGCCATGAACAACCTCCTCGTTTTGTGGTGGACTATCGAGGACTAAATGCTGTTACTAAGAGTGATGGATATCCAATTCCTTCTATTGCAAGTGCCCTTACTTGTCTATGAAAGGCGGCGCTCAAGGAGGAAAATATGTTATTGTTCTTGATGTTAAACTCTTTGATGAACTTAACAAGTGAACCCTCAAGAAGGGGTGGACTGTTAGGATGCAATCAATGTTTTGTTTCCAAAGTTTATATTGTTTTATTTTCATTGAATCCCTCAAGAAGGGGTGGACTGTACTAGGTCGCACGGTTACCTAGGGTGATCAATGGTTGCAACCAGTTAGATTTTCTGTTGTCGAAGTGACACAAGTTGTTAAAGAATAAATCTGGCGTTACGAGAAGTGATTCATTGTTCCTTTCCGGTCGCTAATCGGTCCGACTACACAGGGGGGGAGGGGGGGGGGTTAGGTCTCATTCATAAAACTTGTCAGGTACCTACCAGACGAAGTCTTGCAGACCCACTTGTGTTGGACACAATTCCGGTTTCTACCTCAAAATGTCTGTAATCTTGACAAGACCTTCCATCTGAGCGGAAATCGTGTTCAATTCCATCGACCACAAAAGACCTCTCGAATGCCGAGAGCACGGTGTCCGCCATGTTGAAGCCCAATTGTCATATATATAGTTCAAAATAACTCTTCAAGAAGCCGCTGACCGTTTTCTTGGGCTCATGACAGTCGTCTTTCTTCTTGAACTTCTTCTTGAACGTTCCTCTACAAAACTGTTTTGGAAGTATGGCAACAGGAGGAGTTCCCATGAGATCAAACATTGCAGACGACAATTTCTCTTGTCCTGTCTGTCTGGAAATTTTTGAGAATCCTGTTTCAACACCGTGTGGTCACACGTAAGCTACTGTAGCGAAGTTTGATATGTCACCTAAATGAGTTTGGTTAACTTTCCTAAACCTCTGATTGTTTTCATGCAAATGCAGACATTTCTCTCATGTAGCTGTAACGTTAGGTACAAACATGTCCTTTGATTTCCTCTGATTTAAGGTTTTTCGCAAGCTTGTTATCCTGTATTAAACTTATGAAGTCCATACAAAGTCCGAAAACAAACCGGAAGTAATTGTAATGATGATGATAATAATAATAATAATTATAATAATAATATCAACAATATTGATTAATTAAAAAAATGTAGTTATCACTTTTTTAAACTAACTGCTGTGGTACTGGAAACAAAATGCAAGTAGGCTGGTTCAGTGAAATGGTACAAGTACAAGGAAAGGTTACGTTTATACAAACGTTGGCCGTGTAGCACTTATATTTTAAACAGAATTAACTGAAGAGAGTGTAGTGTAACGTGAAGTGCTAGGTTTCTATCCCATATGAACCATGTGAGCGTTAGCCCTACTGATGGAACTGGGCCCACCCTGGTCAGAGTTTTTCTCTGTCCTTGTGTGGGCCCAGTTCCATCAGTAGGGCTAACGCTCACATGGTTCATATGGGATAGAAATCTAGCACTTCACGTTACACTACACTCTCTTCAGTTGGTTCAGTGAAATGCCTACTTGCAGAGGATAAGGTATAGTAAAGACTAAAACTTTAAAAAAGTTGTTCTCACCTTTGCAGCTTCTTATTATACTTTTGTATAATAAAATATCATGATACTGTTCACTTTTCAGATTTTGTAATGATTGCTTAAATGCATGTGAAAATATTCCTGGAACAGCCACATGTCCTGTATGTCGAACAAGCTTTCAAACACGTCTTAAGTCAAGAGCAGATCATATTGAACTGCAGATTTTTCAAAATCGTAGCACATGTCCAGGTTGCCATAGGCAGGTAACAATAGTTTTTCCTTTTGATAATTAACTAACAATGGATTCCCTGTGTATAAAAGGTGGTCGAATATGTCGATACCCTACAATTTTCGTTTTTCCAACCACTTGGCTTTGATGTTACACAAGTCAATTGTTGGAATAGAAAAATTGCTGATCCCCACCCCTACCAAATTCACTCATCACTCATGTTTATGAAAGATCCCTGTTCATTGCTCTAAATTGCCCTCTAACGGGCAGACCCAGCATCATTTGTCTCTAATAGGTCCCCCTCCCATCTGAGTTAAATAGACTTTCATAGTATATCCAGCATCCCTTGTTTACCCCCTTGCTTTTCATGGGAAACCTGTAAGAACGCTTGTCTGTCCCCCTTTTATTGGATACCTCACTCTGTTGCATCACTTGTCTTGTTGAGGGTGGTCCCATTGGATTTTCGAGGAAGACCCAACACAATTCCCTTGTCTGGTCTCCTTGCATTTTAGGAAAACCAGTTGCATGACTGTCTTGTTTACTTCACGTCTTCCATAGGAGATGCGGAAAATTTCTCTCCTCTCCCTTTGTCTTTCTGGGGAGACCTCCAACATTACTTTTCCATGAAAGACCTAGAGAATAATGATAATGATGGTACACCAATTATCAATATTCTCTTCAGTGGATTTAATTGCCATTACGTATTCACATTGTAAAATATTGTTTCAAGTTCCTGATACATTATGCTTTAATATTAACAGTTTCCAATGTCCAGATTAAGAGCCCATAGAGCATCATGTACACAGATGGCTACTCTTTCCTCTTTTCCAGTGGCATCTGCAAGGCAGTCTTTACCACAGTAAGGTCATGTTGAGAAGATCTAGCTTCTTGTAAAAGTGATTCTTTAGTCTATACCCCACACTAAGTTCAAAATAAATGTACTTGTATTTCTTTAAGTCTAGTTGATGTCATCACCTTTTTTAGTCATAGTATTTTAACAATGAAATTCATACAGCAGCAATAAGAGGATATTCAAATATGCAAAAATCCCAGAGGAAAAGAGCAAAGGTTAATTTTTATAGGACGGTATAGTTCTTACATTTTGAAAGTTAAGTCTGAAAGAGACTGATGACTCTGGGGCCTTGATGAGGCAAGAATTTGTCGTTGTTACTCTGTGCTGAGAGCTTATTTCCACAATTACTCTGACTTATTTCCCCACCACAACCCCCATCCCCCCTCAAGGCAACACTTTTTATGGCAGTGTTTTGTTCTGCCTTATTCCAATGACCCCTGAGAGTGATACTAAACTTTACTCTGTCTAACGCCTGACAATTTTACTTATCAACTTGGGGCCAGTTCAGGGGTGAAAAGGGTACTCATCTGATTAAGCTGAAGACTAAATAATGAAGTGATTTTCATTATTGTTGTTTCCAGAGCTACGAACCGGTCAACATTTACTTGTCCCTATTGCTACCAAAGGAACTTAGATTGCAAGACCTTGTTACACCATGTGAACGGCAATCACAAAAGTGAAACACAGTCTGTGGTGAGTTGAGAGTCCAAGTGACACAGCAAAACCAAAAGAAACAAGGCTATTATGTTTTAATAGTTTCATGTGTTTTCCAGAAGGTGAATGTGTTGAACCATGAGAACCTTGGAGTTCATCAGAAAATAAAGAAGAAAATGTGTTTGAGAGTGAAACTAAATCAAGCACCCCAGAATATAGTTATGTTACTTGAACTTGGTGAACTCAGATTGTTTCAAGCAATTCTGCACTTGAGTGGTATTTAAAACACCAAGTAATAATTACATGGTATTTCAGTCGTGGACAACACGTTAGTGCAAGATTTATTATCATTTTGCAGTATTTATTGAAATCAGCACATAAATGGTCCTTTCCTTGGCAATGACCACTCACAGATCGATAGTCGTTGCTGGCAAAGGGTCTTGATAGCGTACTTGTTACTATAATTTTGGACGATGATGTTTGAAACATTGAAACATGTTCCAAGTTAAAATCAAAAGTGTGGTTGCATTTTAAAAAATAATACATTTTAAACTTATTTAGGAATAAGAATCTCAAAAAATCCATACATGAATAAAAGAAAAATGAAAAACAAGTTTAGGGTACCTTTCATAGGAATAACGTTATGTCCTCCTTTTCAATTCCAGTATCTGAATAAAGTTATGTTAGTACATGTAATACAGATGGTTGTGGAGGGTGAGATAAAAAAGATGGAAAGAATTTGGCACTGGGTAACTCCCACCTCTTCTCAGTCCTTGATATTGATTTTTTTCCTTGCACAACTTTTTCGCTTGTCCTGACCAAACAGGAGTTCTTGGTTTGGGTGAACAATAGAAAAATAATTGATTTATTTAGCTGACAGAAGGGCTGTCCTCTGAGAACTTTGTCATTCATTGACAGAGAAAGAGTGTTTAAGGCAAAAAAAAAATTATGATAGAGTTGACAAGTTGTAAGTTTGATAAACAGACATGGTTTAATTTCATGTTCTACACTGTCAGGTATGTCCAATCTGTGCCAGCATGCCTTGGGGAAATCCCAACCAAAAGAGTGGTAATTTTGTTCATCACCTCAATTTACGGCACAAGTTCGAATATGATACATTTGTGGTGAGTCCATTTTAAAGTCGCGGTTCAAAACTTAAAAGTTCATGATTATTAACAATACCTACTGTATATATTGGATGAGGTTTTTGTGATATGTGTAGTTACCAATGCTATTATCGGTAATTAAAATTAATAATAATGAACTTTATTTAAGTGTCAATTGTATTTTGGCATTGGCCAATTGGGGACAATTGGAAATCAAATCAAATCACACACCACACCTGAGTAAAGCCCAGGCCACATTGGTGGGAGGTGAGCGCTCTCATCACTGCTCCCTCTACGAGGTCAATGTACATTTGTATGTGAAATTAAAATTAATGATTAGTCAATAGAACAACCATCATCTTTATATCGATCATCACATTATTTACCAGTAAGGCTCAAGTTTATATCATCACCAAGGATTTGGAGTAGTAAACATTCATGTGATTATATAATTCCACAAAACTGCATACTAGGTAGCCCATCAACTTGCTACATTAGCACAGTGCTAATGTAGTGTCAAACATCCTTTGCAAATTCCACATTTTTGAACGTTTCATGGATCAGTAAAGGATAGATTGCCACAT
>NC_090892.1:39768763-39796263 GCF_036669925.1 Montipora capricornis
TTCGTTGGCCAAAGACAGTCACAGGCATGTAATTCTGTAAAGATCATATCAAAATAATATTAACCATTGAGATTCCAGCCATCAAGAAGTGTTGTTATGAGTCAAAATCAGGAAAATAAAACCCTACAGCTGCACTTTATAAACATTTGGGGTGGAGGCACTATCTCCGGACTTCAAAAAACCTCAAGCAGCTTGCAATCTTGTGACTATGCAACAAAACAAAGCCAACTCAGTTACAGCTGTTCGTGTATTTTTCAGAAATATCATTTCCACTTTTCCACAGTTTGTTATTTGTTATGTTTAATAGGCTCCAATCCTGTTTTGGAACTTTAGTGGTGTCGAGATTTAAGTGCTTAAATTGTGAAGGAAAATTCTTTGGGATATGATGGACATAAAAAGGTTTTAAAATGTGGTACTGTTTTGGTGCAGATTAAAAATGTCAAATGAATCTTTCATGGTAGGCTAGATATTATTATTAATTTACAATTTGTATACCCTACCTACTCAAAGGATACCATATTAATCACTTTTAATTCACAGTTAGGAAGCATATCACACAGTAGAAAACATACACTTAAAGTTGCAATTTTTTCCACTTGAGCTGTATTGGTCCTTTGTTCTTTCTGATACTTCTTCATCAGGTCATTGTGCAAGGACAACATTCTGCTCATAAAAAGCACAATGGAGAGAACATCAAAGCCCAAATAATCATTGAACTTCAAGTACATTACATCAAACCAAAATTATAGGGCATTATAGGCTTCCTTGATGTGCCATTGCAAGTCAAACAACCAATTTGTGCAATAATCTTGAGAAACTGATGAAATTTCAAAAAATTTTTCCAAGGCTTAATTCTCTCACAGTGACAGTTCATTAATAATTAATGAGCTGTCACTGTGAGAACAAGAGGATTGAAGTAAACAGGACAAATTATTTGTCCTGTTCACTTCAATCCTTTTGTTTCATGACCCTTAATGGCATCGGTATTAAAGTATATTTTATATTTTAGAACACCATTTTCCTCTCTCAACACAAAGTCAGGGGTTGTGGGTTGTGGTAACCATGGTAATAATTATTATACCGGTAATTGCTCAGTTAGTGGAGTGTATACTCTACTTAACCACAAGATTGTGTGTTCACACCGCAACCAACCCCAACACCAAGTTCGTTGCTTTGAAAGTCCTGGGCATATTTAATTGCCTACATGTATTGTGCTTGCTGTTTGTTTCTTACTTGGCCCTGCCCAAATTATCCAACAAACTAAACTCAACACCATTCCTCAACCCTAAATAATGCTATGGGTTGCTTTTCAGTTGGGGTTGCATTTGAAACCCAAACACCATTAAATTCTCATTTATGGCTGTGTTGGATTCTGAGGTGAATCACTCCAAAACTAACTTTGTTGTCCTTTCAAACTGTTCATCCATTGATTTCCTTGGTCGATCATATTCTGACCGTTGTGGCTGTGATTGATTTTGCTGGCCTCTCACTGTCATCACCCCACCAGCTGACTTTGGCCTCTTGGCATCAGTTTGGACTTGAACACTTTTTGGAGTGAATTAAGATAGATAACATAAAACATTTTATCATAAATATTGTGGATATTTGAAAAAATAAATGTCCGACTTGGATTTTCGAAAAAATGAAAGGTTTTTCAGCATTATTTTACAAATCTTAAGCCACAGGTGTTGCTGGGAGTGCCTCCCGAGGGGACTGCAACATGTTTGAGAAAGGCTAGGGTATAGATGTAATAATAATAATAATCATAATAATAACAATCAAGTGGACGGTAAAACTACATACTGAAGATGGCTTAATGCCGAAAACCTTCAGCCTTTTACTTTTTAAAATTTTAGCCTTGTATAAAATACTAGTCAATAATAATAATAATAATAATAAATATTATTATTAGTAGTATTACTGTAGTGTTGTTATTTTTTTAGCTGTAATAATTATTGCCCCTGGCAGTGGCTTGTTAGCCTTCCCAAACATAAAAGATGCCTTTATGGTGAGACATAACTGTAGTTTTTTAACTGCAAGTTTTGCAGAAATTATTCTGACTTTTGTTTGGTAAATTTAATACCACCCAACAGTACTCAAGTACATGTATTTCTTAGGCATCAAGATGTGACAGTACCTTGCCTTTGCCATGGGTTGTTAGCGCATGCCACAGAGTCAGAAAAAAATTGCCATATTGCTTGGGAAAACCAAGTACTGTATGGTGCAAACTTGCCATACAAAACTGCTGTGGCATGCAGTGGGAAAGAACCATGCACGACAACTGATTTTATTAATCAAAAAGTTGTTTGACTTTGAGGAGTTTAATACCTCCTAGTAAAAGTTTGCATCAATTCATTGTTTCTATTAAACTGTTCCTTGAGGTCATTTAGTTCTTTCTCCAATTGCCCATTCCTTTTGACAAGTTTCTTGTATTTCCTCTTGATACGCTCATTTTCGGCAGAGAGCTGCAAATTTAGAAATTTGAGAAGAAAGTGAAAGAAAAAAGAGTTTAAGTTAGAGTAGTTTTTCTATCTAGCTTCAAAAGGGTTTAACTTATATAATAATTATTAAGCCCATAGTTCCCATTGTAAAGTTTGTTTTGTTTTGTTTTGTCTGGTTTGAACATTGATTAGCAGTTTGAACTGACAGTGATAACTGTTGGCTCCTCAACTGTCTGAAAAGAATCAAAAGTATAATAATTCTGGGCCACTTTATTTTAACTTGCTGCTTTCTCACAAGTCAGCTGCCTCACCACCTAAATCAGGGCCCGAACAATTGATGGAACTCAGTGATTGGAAAATCAAGCAATCAATCGATGGCAATTGATTATCTTTAATTAATTGGCATCGGCCAATTAATGACCAATCGCAGTAAGTAGTGGCAAACTTCATCGAGTGTCATCGATTGGCGTTCCTATTGGAAATCGATGTTATTTAATAGGCCATTGTCGATATATTAAGATTCAGCTTGAAAAAGAGTTTTAGAGGGCAAAGACAAAGGAAAGTGCATAATATACAAATATTTTTCACATTCATTCCTCACTGCCTCAATATCAAGCTGAATATTTGATATTTCGAAAATGGCCTACTGATCGATTCCCATCGATTATCGATGACATTGATAATCGATGACAATCGATAATCACAAAAACTTGTGCGATCGTCGGATTGTCTATCGATTATCAATAATTAATTGACATCGATTGCCATCGATTGTTCATGCCCTGCTAATATATAAATATAAACCTTCCCAGTTCTTTCTTTTCGGTAGCTTTTCCTGTAATTCTAGACTTGAAATACAAAATACAGACGCGGTTATTTATGCTTATACAGTATAGATGGTGTTTGTAAATCCTTTGCGGGTTAAAAGTTGTCTCATTACCTTTTCGTAGAAAGTAGATGTGGTAAAAGAAAGTCTCGAACACTTACGTAAAGACAGTTGTGGATGCTAGGAACAGACATCCTATACTTGCCGCAGTTTGTTTACTACTGGTGAAAATCCTTCCTGAAACTTTTCAAATCATCCGCCATTTTGTTAAAACCGCTGACATAAGCGCCCCCAATAAAAGAAGGAAATCAGCGGACGGTAGGTAGGTGATGTATGGGAAACTATTTTGTCCCGGTATAACACTGACGTGTTTATTTTTGTTTCCGTCGATGAATTGTTCCTGTTATCGGGTTGAATTTCAGACTTACGTACGTACAGTTAGGACTACCGTTTTCGAGAAAGGTCACTGTTTCCAACACACTCCATTAAGGTTTTGGGATTTCGTCTTCACATGTCTTTCAAACCATTTTCATTCTTGAATATTTCGTCGTTAAGCTTACCTCGAATCACGTAAACTGCGCGATATGCTCTGACGAAACTTTCCAAAATGCATCAAGCCAAGATTGTGCCCGTGTGTTTTCTGTTCATTTTTATAATTCTGGCAAACTGCATGTCAAAAGATGAGAGAGATAGGTACAGGTAAGTAAGAGAAGAGTGTTATTTTTTTGTCGTGCAGTTGTACAAACACAGATTATTAGCTTTGTAGGCATGTACATGTTCTTATCAAATTTGTTGGATGTGTATGTTGTGGTTAAAAATCTTGTCTTGGTTTTATAATTGTTCAAAGCAATACAATGTTGGCACTTTTTTAACTCTTAGATGTTCTATAAGGAGTACACAACACATCTTGATAATTTTAATATTCTTAAGCAGAGTTTTATGGGTGGTGGGAGTTAATTAACTTGTTGGTTTTCCAGGATTACTCTTCATAGTGTACAGGTAGGTAGAAAGGTGTCCACCATTAGGTTACATACATATATGTTAACTAGATCATTCTGACACAAATAAAGTCTTCATTATTATTATTAACTCATTGACCCATGAGAGTGACACTTAATAGATTTTATTCTGTCTAATGCCAGATGATTTTACTTGTCAAAGGGGAGGGGGGGGGGGGGGTGTCCTTGGGGCATTTGAGGTGTGAGTGGGTTAAACTCAGGCAATAACTATCATGTCCCCATTTACCCATTGACCCCTTAGAGTGACACTTAATAGATTTTACTCTGTCTGACGCCGGACGAATTTACTCGTCAGTGGGGGTCATCCTAGGGCGTTTGAGTTATGAATGGGTTACTGTGGATTTTTCTTTCGGTAATAGTCATTATCATAATCTGAAACAGAGGAAAATCAAATCTGAACTGGTTTAAAAAATTTTGAACAGAGAAGACATTTGAACCACAGCAGACCAGTATACACTATATCTTTTTCATAATGATGAATACTTTTTTCCTTGAGGTTCACAGAGCACTTGCCCCTGTTGATCTTTCTCTTACAATAATATACTAGGTACTTCAACGCAGCTTACAAAGGAAAGAAGTTCATGGAGTATAAAAACATTCATGCTAACTCTCACAGATTATCCATGAGTCTCCCGGGTACGGAACAAATCTCTCTGTCTCCCGAATGGGTCATCAAATCTCTGAGATAAAAATGACTCTGAACCTTTTGAAGACTTTGCTCCATTGTAGGCTCAAATTGCATCCATAACACCTGGAATGTCTATTGACTGTATTTTTATTAAAAAATAAAGGCTTTTGCTTTTTCTTGGATTCTGCCTGTCAAATTAAGCATGGTATTTGCTGACCAAATGGAGAGAGCCCCAGATTTTTCTGCAGTTGCCCTGGATTGAAATGTTATGTTAATGATGGGTGGGCCATTTTGTAGAACACCATAATTTACTGGTTACCTTTAAATTCTTTTAGCCCATGTAGATCCACAATATTATTATTATTATTATTATTATTATTATTATTATTATTATTATTATTACACAGCAACTTTAAAATGGTTAGCTTTCAGGGTCTTTCAGATATTGTTGGGTATATCCAAAAGATATACACCTTATTCCAAAATGGCCGCCATTTAGATATTCTTTTGTTTTTATTGAAATTAGACCTTGATGCGTCGTTCAAGGCAAAATATTCTTTTGAATTTTCAGCTTAAGAACGACGCATCAAGGGCTAACTTGAATAAAAATAAAAGAATATTTAATTAAATGACGGCCATTTTGGAATAAGGTCTATAAGCTTCAAGAAGGGATTTGAGGACATTGATTTTGACATTTGGTCGGTTCAGTTTTCATTATTTTGCAAAACACCCCTGGCAGGTGATGACCACAAACATAGCTTTTATTTGGTGATGAAGAATTTCACACCTTGTAAAGAGCTAACCGGTTTGGCTTATAATTGCAAAGTTTGCAGAAATATAACAGGAGAAAGCCATCAGACCCTTCTTAACCAAAATAAAATTAACAGTAAATTACCAGAGATATGCACTCGCAACTGTCATTTAATGAAGTAGTTATTGATCATTTCAGACTGAAGACAAAAGCAATGTTTTATCATGGTTATGACAGTTACCTGCAATATGCGTATCCATATGATGAATTAAGACCTTTGTCATGCAGTGGTCAGGACACTTGGGGAAGGTAACGTTTGAATGAGTGTAATTCATGTTGTGATTCAAATTTTTTCCTTGTTTAAACCTTTGAAAGTGGCCTATTTTGTTTGATAGTTCAGTTAGTAGAGCACTGCACCAGAATCAAAGAGGTCATTGGATCTCGTTGAAGCTCAGTGAATTTTCAGACATTCCTTTCACTTCTAAAGAAGTGTGCAAGTGTGAGGGAGCAGGGGTGGCACAGTGGTGAGAGCATTCACCTCCCGTCAATGTGGCCCAGGTTCAATTACCGGTCCTAGCGACAATTATGTGGGTTGACTTTGTTGTTGCTCCCAGAGGTTTTTCTCCGGGTACTCCACTTTTCTCCTCTCCAGAAAAACCAACACTTTCAAATTCCAATTCAATCCTGAATGCATGGACATATATTGAACAAGCTGCGGAGCACTCTTAAGGTGTTCTGTGGGTAAACAGATTACAATAATTTACAATTATTACAATTACCACTGCGAAGATCTTCAACCTCAAAATGTTTTATTCCACACTTCAAATATTTGTCTTCCATTTTATAATTTTTATAGTCCCTAACAGGTGCTTATTAATAAGCATATAAATATTCAGAGATTAAGTTGTTGTCACCTGTTTTCAGCTACTCCTTGACCTTAATAGATGCCTTGGATACACTTTTGGTAAGTGTACCTAATTATAAGTGTAACATGATGCAAACAACAACTAGAGCAGTTTTGCTTGTGCATACAATTTTGTTAGTACTTATTGTAAGGAGCGAATACTTTGGCCTTGTGAATTGGACACTTGTTACATATTTATTCGGGTTGTTATAGACCAGTTTTGTAAAGTTAGGGTGCCGTCTTCTACATTTGTTTGTATTTTGTGTTAATATTCTCTTGCATTTTGTTCATGGAAGTGAGGCCCAAAAGGTTTCTTTGTTAACATGAAAACAAAAGTCTATTTATTGGCATCCATTATGAAAGAGATCCATGGAACCATTGCTGTAAGAAGTGGTTTCAGCATTTTCCCTGTTTGCCATATAATATTGTTGAAACCCTGGCACATAACACCTTCATGAACCCTTTACCCCATAAATATATTGTTGTTTTCTCAGGTGCTCTTGAAACACTGTATATTCCTGAAAGCCTTTGAAAACACGGACTTGTAGCGGCCTTAAGTTTTCACAAAGCTTAAGGGACTGGAGATTATTACTGTTCCAATCTTTTTGTGTGAATGGAGGAGTTAATGTTTTTAAGAGTTTTATTGCATAGCCAATATTATTAGTCAATGATAAAAGTAAGGGCTGACTGAGATTATAGTTGCTAAAGTAATGCTCATTAATTTCTTGTTGAAGGTTCTTGGGAATGGTTCTGAGTTTCAAAGGATTTCAAATCTCTTAGCTGTTTCACTAAATTTTAATGTTGACATCAATGTCTCAGTATTTGAAACAAACATAAGAGGTGAGTTGCCATTTTGTAGTTCAACAATGTTGGCATGACTTTGGTTCTAAAGAAATGACAGCCATATGACCCCACCATAAAATTTCAGGATTTCCTTAGCCAGAAAAAATAATCATGTATAGAAATTAATAGTTAAACCTGTCAAACACTTTTTTTCACAAATTATGGCAAAAATGTCGATTTTGGTCTATTTTGATAATAACTGAAAAGGTTGCGTCTTCATAATGTTTACTAATTCCCAAATTTTAACCCTGGTTGTATGGCTACTGGTTTAGAGAAAAGGCCTTAGAAATGTTTAGTTTTCAGTCCCCCCTCCAGGAGCTTGGTCACTTTACATCATTTTACATCAATTGCAGTGACTAACACTCCAGAATCTTGAGACTTCCTGTTGCTTTAATTTCTCAAATTTCAAAATCTTGATCTTTTTTCTTCGGAAAACTTTAGGAAGCTACCTTAAACTCTGAGAATGAAAGGATGTTTATTCTGTAATTACATTAATATTGTAAAGTAGTCAGGGAACTGATGCTTATGTTGCAGGTCATTTTGTTCCTAGGTTAATTGGCAACCAAACTAGGTCATTTTGTTTCAACCTAGGTTATTATGAACTGTCCAAAAAAGGGTTTCCCTTTTTTTGGGGGATGTAATTTTAAAAAATGGGACCTGGATTTTTAGGGGGAATAAAAAAGAAAACACCTTTCTCCACCTTTCCCTTGCCTTCGGTTCTTCATCCAATTACCGTCTCTCCCTCTCCTTCCCCCTTACTGTCCTTGCTTACTACCAACAGACTGTGACTCTTACCTTGAACTTTCACAACATTCCATGCCGCTCCAAGGATTTGAACCCTCGCACCATACAGTGTAGTACATCCGAGATTACTTCTCCTCTGTATTAACCGCTAAGCCATCGAGGGAGTAGAAATACTCCTAGTTGCTTCATGCTACGGAAACCGGAGATACTGTTGTTTTTCTTTGCTCTATTAAAGGCATTTCTCTGAGATACTCATATTTTTCCTTGTCAGTAAAAAGAAAACCAATATTTGATTTGATTTTACTTCTACGTATTATGTATTTTACTACTCACAATTGATAGGTATTAGCACCTTACTCAAAATAGATTGATGTGTGGAAAAATTATCTTTGTCATCATCATCGTCAGCAAAGTTATTGTTGGTGATCACTGATGTAATAGGTTAGCAGTTAAATATTTTCATTATAATAATTATTATTATTATTTCAGTTATTGGGGGCCTGTTGTCAGCACACTTACTTGCTGCAAGAGCTGGAGTGAAAGTGGAGCAAGGTTGGCCCTGTGATGGACCCCTGTTAAGACTGGCTGTGGATGTAGCAGAGAGACTTTTACCAGGTTTGAAATCTTCCATTTTTCATAATAAAATACTGCCATTGTTTTTATTATGCCATTCCAAGGACATGTACCGTATTGCAATACTAGAGACTGTCAATGCTAGACCAGGAAACAATGGACAACATACACATATAAATCCTCCTACTCCTTCGGAAACAGTGTTTGAACTCTTTCGACAGTCCTCTGATATATAAACATTATGTTTAGAGGTGACTACTCCACCAGTGGGGTTGCCATTGGCTCTTTAATATAATATAGATTTAGCAGACCTCCTGGGTTATTTATTCTTACAATAAATTAAGCTGGCTTGAGCCTGTGATCCAGTTAAAACCAGTACCTGGTCAGCGGTCAACGTGAAAAAAAAAATTAAAGAAAAACAGCTGACCTTGATGAGCTCCAAAATGGTCATGTGATACTGGTCAGTGGATACCTGTTTTCACAGGTGTCAGTTAACCATAACATGGATGTCCAATATCAAAGATCTATATGCTGTAAACTAGCTGGAGACCAGAATACAAGTATTGATTCTCAAACTTGAGCCCACGACATGGTCAGGTGATACTGGTCACATTGGCATACATGGACGGGTGGATATATGTACGGTCGTACAGAGACCAAAACCAAATTTTCTGACACAGATGTGTTACCATTATATTTTCTTATCTTTGGTGCATGGAACTCTGCTAAAAGGTACCAGTAATTCTTTATTTTACATTCGTCAGTACATCAGTAGTTATTCCTATTCCTTTTGTTGTAGCATTTGACACTCCAACTGGTATGCCTTATGGCACAGTGAATCTTCGTTATGGAGTCCCAGCGTCGGAGACACCCATCACCTGTACAGCTGGGTGTGGCACATTTATAATAGAATTTGGAACAATCAGTGCCTTGACAGGTACATTCTGGTCAAGTTGTGTGTTGTTAATAGTTGAATGCAGTGGAACCTTGGATAAACAAACCTCTAGTAATTAATTATTGAGTGTTCAGTGATATTATCACAAGCAGTTTTCTTTAGCCCAGAAGAACATTGCATTAATGTGTGGGATACAACATTCATACAGGGAAACTGGTAATGAGCACAGTCTAGAAGCCTTAAAACAAAATCCATCCTGAATGATGCAACAAATATATGTTAACCATTTGGCATTTGTAGTTATTTGTTCAGAAGAAGTAATTTTGTTGCTTTAATTCTCAATTGAATGTCAGGCGATGAAAGATTTATCAATGCTGCTTTAAGAGCTCTGGAAGGGTTGTGGAATAGCAGGTCAAAACTAGGACTGGTGAGAGCATAAAAGGGTGCTAAACAAGGGCAATGAGACGTTTAGAAAAATATTGAACTATCATCGCTTGTCAAGCTCTCTTATAATAATTTAAAATACAAGAAAAAGATTCAAAGCATGGATTTATTATTTTACGTCACGAGAGATTTACCTCACGTCCAACTTTCCCAGCCACTTATAAATCCAAGTTTTTTGTTACACTTCCCAGTGGTCCTACAACGATAATTTATTGGTACCTCTGTCACTGCCTCCTGTACAGTTCTCATGCTCCACATTCTTGCAATTTCTCTTAAGCTCCTGATACTTTCATTTTTCTCATTCTCCTTTTCACCAATTCCATTTCAAATTGGTATCTTTCTAGTAAAGCATGGTAAACAAGGCGTAGCATTCTGTCGTTTCGTTCTTTGTACAGTGACTGTGCTATATGAGAAAAGCCACAGAGTATGTATGATACTGTCTCCTGATCTTTAAAACAGAGTCTACTCGTTTGTGTAACTTTTGTGATTTATAGCTCTTTGTGATAAGGAGCCTCTGTCTAATGATTGTATCTACTGACAGTGGGCTGATACTTCTGGATCCTGCTAGTGTTGAGTCATAAAATTTCTGATCCATGGCTTTTTTATGTCTTCATTTCATGTCTTCATTTTCTTTTGGTGTTATCATCATCATCATCATCATCATCATCATCATCATTACTATTATTATTATTATTATTATTATTATTATAGGATATCAGGCTTAAAAGGTATTTCTTGCCTGGCCAATTACCTTTGGGAGCATTAGGTCCTGATTTCCTAAAAGGACAAAACTTTCCCTGAATAGTCTAGCCATTTTTTTGAATCACTTCAAATCTGATGGTAATGTCAAACTTCTTCATGTGTTTGTCAAACATGTCAGACACAGCCCCTAATACTCTGATCACAACTGGCACTACAGTCACTTTCTTCAGTTTCCTATTTCTTCCCTAAGTAATTGCTACTTCTCTGTTTTCCCAGTTCTTTGTCTTTTAATACTTGACTTGATTTGCATTAATTGTTAATTTCAGTTTACAATGTCCCCAGTTAGTGCTCCAGCGCTAGAACAACTAGACAAATAAAGTTACTTTCCTTTCCTTTCCTTTAATTTTACTTGTGCATCTTCAGGGATGGCAGTGTTGATGATCTTGGCCTCCATTGCTTGCTTATAATAATTATAATTATTATTATTATTAGTAGTAGTAGTAGTAGTAGTAGTAGTAGTAGTAGTATTTTTATTTTTATCATTATTATTGTTATTGTTGAATGAATGGAGAGAAAAGCTGAGGAAATCATTACAGTCTCAGTTTGCAGGAAATGGCATATGTGTATTTTTTGGTCAGGTCTGTCAGAATATTAATTTTAGTTGGATAAGAATTGCTGGGATTTAATTCTATGTACTGTTTGCATACTCTTAGACACATGCATGTATTCAATCTCAAACAGTGGTATAAAATGTATGACCGGTATTAGTTTTAAAATATTAATGATCCATTATTAATAATGATTATTAATAAATTATTTATTCTCATTCATTAAATGACAGTCTTGTGCTTTAGGTGGGTAATCACATAAATGTCATGAATGGACACTGGACAGCCCAAGATGCAGGCATCGGAGCTGGTGTAGATTCGTACTTTGAATACCTCTTAAAGGGAGGCATTTTGTTTGGTTTACCACGACTGGTTGACATGTTTAAAGGTAACAATCTTGTATTCTTTCATTTCAACTTTTATTTACAAATAAGCAGCCAAGTTTGCCAGCTGTACCATAAGTTACAGGAAGCATTTTTTCCAGTTCAATGACTTATTTCAAGTGGAAGGTAACATGATTAAGAACCCAAACTGGTGGGAAGCAATAATTAAGTAATTAATTCAGTAGTTGGCTGTGACCCCGGTTGGCATAGGTTCCATTGATTTCCCTCCCTAGCAAGAGACCTTTCCATGGATCTTCCTCGATGTTCTGTCACGCATGCACGTCATGGTGCAATGTCACTTCACTCGTTTGGCATTGAGCAGGCACTAAATTCAAACTGGTTGCAGCACGTTTTAAACCAGTCAAGAGTTTAATTGTGTGCCCAAAGTTCTGGGCCACATAGAGGAGATCAGCACAGAGGTTTCCTTTCCTTGTCACTGAAGATGGAAATAAAGGAAACTTCTGTTAAGCAGGGTAGTTGGCTGTTTACTAAGTTTAGTGGAGTTGAATTAAGGCAGAATCCATCCAGTGTTCAGAACAGAATTTGAACTGGGGACAACCACTTGCCAATCAAAAGCCACTTTTTCTGGACCATTTTGGCTCAGCCACTTATCACTTACCTATGCGTCATTTACTTATTTTTCTAGTTCGTGAAATCCAGTAAATCTTTCCATTTTGCAATTTTCATTTCATTTCATTTATGCATTAAGGGACAAAGCCCACTGAGAGTCATCATTACAGTAGGTCTCAGAGTCCATTACTCAGGTCGACCTCTGTTTTGAAAGCAAAGCAAGAATCTTCCCAGTTCTTTCAAGACCCTTAATCTTCATCTGGTTTGTATTTGAGCCCATATTGTCGACATTTCAATTAGCGTACTTCTGCAAGGTCCAGTTGTGTACCACATTGCATCCACTGTTGATCTCATTTAGTTAAATACCTCTTACTAACCAAGTTCGAGGGCCTTAATTTGCACGGGGGTCATAAAATAATGGAAAACTTCTTGGTTTTTGTAATATGGTTGCTTGCAAGATTCAAACGGTTTTACATGTTTATGCAACAGAAAAGACATGAAGAATGTGATTGAAACAAGATTTTCTGACTACTCATATGCATTGCAGAATATTATGGCAAGGTGCAACAGTATTTGAAAATCAGTGACTGGTACGTGTGGGCCCACATGGAGAAAGGTCAGATCACTATGCCAATCTTCCAGTCTTTAGATGCATATTGGCCAGGGCTTCAGGTGAAAGGAATGATATGCCACATTAACAAAATGTCAAATGAAGTAGTGATGCTGGTCACATACTGGTATTTTTAACAACAAAAAAATTAGTTCTCCTTACAGGAGAACTAATTGTGTTCTTGGGCAAGACACTTTACTCTCACAATGCCTCTCTCCACCTAGGCGTGTAAATGGGTACCGGCGAATAATGCTGAGGGTCACCCTGCGATCGACTGGCATCCCATCCAGGGGGGAGTAGAAATACTCCTAGTCGCTTCATGCTAATCTCACAATCTGATTGGCTAATTTGCTGTTGTTGATATGAGTCTAGACAATGCTGCACATGTCATTCTTGCGTCAATTTGTCACGCAGTGTAATAGCCAATCAGGAATGCTCATTTTGGGAAATAAATCGATCATATTGCAAAAAAGTTATAGACAACGGTCGTTCTTTCTTTGTGTCACGATTTTGGTCACACTCTGAAATAAAAACTTTCTTTGGCTTTGAATATTGTACCTGGTGAGTCCACAACATTTTGACCACTGTGATGACGAATATCATTGTCGGTAAGAGTACAGACAACGCTGAACCACTTTTGATTTTGCGTTAGAATAAAATCTGTTATGCCTCACTCTCAGGAGTCAATGAGTTAATTAACTTGATGGTAAACCAGAAAACATTAGCCTCTGCTTTTGCTCCACTTCATACAAATTAACATGTGTGATTACTCAAGATGGCAATCAACTTTATTCATGACATCATTTTTTAAGCTTAACCCTTAAAATGATGTTTCTATTGTGATGAAAGTGTCTGTGGACTTAACAAAGGAAGGATAAATAGTATTTTTATTATTCAAATATAACTGACAGGTCATTCAAAGGCTTTTTATTGCCCAAATGATCTCAAAACTCTATGCATCTATGATTAACAAAGTAAGCTGCAGTCACCTAAGATACTGTGTCTTTTGTAGCACTTCTTTGTGTGAAAGCCCTTGCACAGTGTCAGCAGTACTCAATGTTAATTATCTTTGCGAATCTGCGCTGTGATAATATTAAATTAAACTATCATGAAGCAAAAATGGGGGGAAAAAATCATTCTTTTCCATTTGTCATAGACTCTGTGGGGAGACATAGGTCCTGCATCAAGGACACTTCAAAAGTACCATAGTGTGTGGCGTCACTTTGGGTTCATCCCTGAGTTTTATCAGATTGCTTCAGGCGAGCCATATTCTGGAAGAGCAGGATACCCCTTAAGACCAGGTGAGAGGAACAAGGGTCCTTGTTCTGTTCAATGATTTTCAAGCATTCCAAATAATTAAAGACATATTCCACTTGCATCCTTATCAAGAAAGGGCAAGAAGACTCTTTCAATTAATTTTTATAAATCCAGATATTTCAGCTCCATTACCAGCTTACAGTGCGTACTTGTACATAAACGGATGTAGCTACATGTACTAGCTACTGCATGCAATTTGATAGAAATTATTGGTCAAAGGTACTCATAGCTGGAAATTTCAAAGCAGTTAATGATTTCAGTGATTTTAAAGTACTGATTCAATTTTGATAAAGTTTGCATCTGTTTTAAAAACCCTCAAATCAGAAAAATCTGATGTCAAGGTCTCTTTATAAAATACAAACATTCTTTGAAAGCCTGATTGACAGTGTCACAGTGGCTAGACTATTAAAGTGAGAGATGTTTTTGTGGACAAAGTGAAAACGTCTTGAAAGGCTTTCAGTACAGTTACGGAAAAAAGTTTGACATATACATTGTATCATGAAACAAAGGTCTTCCATTTTTAAAATCACAAATTACAATACTAATAAATTAATGTGGGAAGCCATCTTTGAGCTCCGTTTAGGTTGTTTACATCTGTTTTGATTTGATTTTTTTTTTTGATTGATTTACGAGACATCTGGTTTGTCTCTTCTACTGGGCAAACCGGTCCAGAGGGAAGGAGCACGAACAGGACTCGAGGTTCTATGCGAGGTGCTCCACCCTACCCTATCCAGACCAGAAAGACCAGACCACAACACCGGGAACTACATGCCCTACTCTTTATGACAAGTGTGCGGGTTCTTTTACGTCCCACAAGATTATGAACATTGAAGGGTTGTAAGACGGGACCTCCGGCTTATCGTCCTTATCCGAGAAGACTAGTCTAACCAAGTCTAACCATTTGCAGATGTAATTACAAAGGCAGCACTTTCTCCTCAGTTATTTTGAAGACCCTGAGTATTGGTCCTGCCAGAGCTGAACTCACGACCTCCTGCATGACAGCCCGCTGCTCAACCAACTGAGCCACCGGTGCACCTGAGCCACCGGTGCACCGGTGTGCGGGTTTTATAACAGTTTTGTCGAGCATGTACATGTATGTTCCCTTCCAGTTCTGGTATGCTGGCAGCTTGTTCAGATATGGCCAGGATCGGAAACAATGAGATGCGCGTTGACAAGTGTCACAAATGACTTATCTTTACCTTTTTCATGTACTTTAAAAATAATAACATTATGCTTTTAAATACATAGTTGATTCTCAGACTTAAGCTTCATGGGACACTGTGACACTTGAATTTGTTATTGACTGGAAAAGTTAAAAGTTGAAATTTGTTTTGTCCTCTGGGTTGTTAATAGAGTTGATTGAAAGTGCCATGTACCTATACCGTGCAACAAAAGATCCATATTTTCTGGAAGTAGGAAGGGATATGTTGGAATCTATAGAAAGTAGTGCAAGAACGCCATGTGGCTATGCTACTGTGAGTATGAGATTATTTTAGAACATGTCATTTTGTAACTTACTTATTAAAATAACTTTTACCTAAGCTGATGTTGGGTGTTGCCCAATGATATTAGACTAAGTGTGCTTTGCTAAGGCTACCTAGACCACAACCCTCTTACAAATACAGGTCAGTGCTCTACTCTTTTTAATGGTGATTGGGCTCTTTTAGTCGAATTTTATCATCCCAAGAAGACTAAAATTGTGGCCATTTGCAGAGGGCAATAATAATTATTATACCAAGGCAGCACTTTCTTCCCAGTTAATTGAAGACCCAGATTTTTGGTCCAACTCAGGTTTGAGCCCCACATGCTCCAGAGATTAGCTCTCATGCAGTAATTTACTGGAGTGTCTTGTCACGTGTTTATTAATCATCTTAAACTGTTTGGTAAAGATTCTGCAACTGTTTTGAAAGGAATTATTATTGAATATTCGAACATTTACAGCAATCAGATATAAAAAAGAGAATAATTTTTACCTTGTAATCAAAAGGCACTAATCAGGAGGGAGTGCAGCCTGGTGGTTGGGTTGCTTGCTTTGAGATCTGGAGATCCCGAGTTCTGACCACTCGTTCAATTTGATCCTGGTAGTCCCTGGTTCGACAGTCACTGGACAATTTTAGAAAAAGCATTAAAAAGAAAGGCCGGACAGCTCTAATTGAGGGCACGTGCATCACCTGCAATTTATGCACTGGTCACCTAACCAGCTTTGCAATGGAATGTTATTTTATTTTATCTCTTTTTGTCCAGTGACTGCCGCTCAGTTGAATTGTTTAGCTGATACTAAGTAATTATATACATATCAATATTTTAGATTAGTCGAGACTAAGTTATAAATTTGTAAGTGTTTTAGATTTTCTCAGAATCAAGCAATATTAAATTTGTAAATATTTTAGAGTATTACTTTTGTATTTTGAATGTTCCTTTAGTGTCCACAATTAGCTTATATTTAGCTAAATACTTTGACACTTAAATAAAGTTCTTCTTCTTCTTTTTCTTCTTCTTCTTGGCTGCTTTTGTAAACAGCCAATTAGTTTGCCTCCGGCCAGTTAGGATTCTGAACAGTTGTTATTGTAATTTTTGTTCTGTTCTGTCGTTTCCTTGATTACATTTCGTCGGCCCTGAAAAGCCCCTATGGGGTGTGTGGTCAATTAAGTTTGTAATCAAAATGATTATTGGCTATTTTTTCAAGCATCTTATGAACTTGGTTGACCAGATTGAAATTAATGTGACTTGTATGTTTTTTAGATAAAAGATGTGAAAACACACGAGAAAGAGGATAGAATGGAGTCATTTTTCTTGGCTGAGACAACCAAGTATTTGTATCTCTTATTTGACGAACATAATTTCATACATCAGAGCAATGGTTCAGTGGATCTTCAAATGACACCATCTGATTCTTTGTCTTGTTTTACGGGCTCTGCGGGATATATCTTCAATACAGAGGCACACCCTATTGACATTGGTGCCATTCATTGTTGTTCATCATCAAGGCTTACCCATTTGCCAGAGGATTTAAAAGTTCAACAATTATTTGGAATAGTAACCAAAGGAAGGACAAAAAACTCAGATGAAGGAGATACTGACAATGAAAAAGAGACAAGAACGTTAACAGGAGAATACACTTGTAAAGCAAGACCATTTCAGAAAAAGCTTTCAATGTTTGGCGCATTTATTGAAGAGTTGTCTTCTGGAAAGACATGATATCGTTAGGCTTAAAAATTACTAGCAGACGTTTTATCCATGTGTTTTGCTTGTCTTTATGCTGTCGTCGCCACTGCTATTAATAAATTATTATTTTTCTCTGCCACAAAAGGATTCCCTTTCCTGCGGAAAGTACTTTTCTTAATGCAGAAACAAAGAACTTAGCATATCCTCTCTGTAATGACCACTGTACAGTGGTCATTTTGAAAACAACTAGCAAAGGATGTGTTTTCAAAGTTCCAAAAATTTGGAGGTAACACTAAAGCATGCTCAACCGATAAAAGGAACCTTTTATCAAAAGGCAAACTGGAAAGAAGATATCTGTAAAAAGACAAGCAAAACAGATGCAAAATTCGCTATTTTTGCAAATTCCATGATACAATTCATTGGGGGGGGGGGATTTTCATTAAAACAATGGGTATCCAGTTCACTGAAGCGTGATACAGTCCCAACAGTTTTTAATGTAATTAGCGGATTGCTTTGGTTTTGCATTACTTCACTCAGTGATTGATTCAAAGTTCTCGCGCCACTTTTTCAACCAATCAGAAGTGAAACCAAAACCAATCTTGGCTCGCGTTTGTACATGTTACCGCGCTTTGTGTCGACTACGTGTAATTACTTCGAGTTTTTATTGGTTTACTAAATTGTCTCCGTCTTTTTTGATTGGCCAAAGTAATTACTTTGATCATGGTTTTACGACACTCGATTGAAACTCGCTCTACCTGTAATACCAATAGTAATAAATTGTTAAAGGACTACATGGACAGCCACTTAAGGCGACACATTCATTCATGATGTTTTTAACGCCTATTTTTAGCTACTTTGTGAAAAATACAGCCAAAGATTGAGCAATAAAGCATTCTGCAACGAACGAACACTTGCAGGGTAAATTACCAAAAATTGAAAACAACAGTGTCTAAACAAACAAACAAACAGACGAAAATAAATTGTCATCTTGTCTTTTGCATTCTTTCTTGTGTGTAACATGCAACAGTTTCTTGCAGAAATTGTGTCCTCGTTTCCGGCTCAAATTGATCAAAATGCGTTGCACAGTGGTTGTGTACATAAAGACTTCAAAACACAGAACTATCATTTTTCTTCAAGAGAGAACAAAGAACAAAGTTGTTGGCAATTCCATAAAATTAATGATGACGTGAATCTTTCTTATAATTAGTTTGAACTATTTCAATTAAGTGTAATACATTTTTATCACTGAAATTTTTATGCTATATAGGTGCTGGTTTACAGTAAAGTACATGTATTGCATGGTATAGTGGTTCATAGGTAGAAGATTATTCTAAGACCACTGTTTCAACTAATAGAGCGGTTTTCAATTGAGTGTCGAAAGTAATTAGTGAATTACGTTGGTTTTGCATTACTTCACTCGGTGATTGGTTCAAAGTTCTCGCGCCACTTTTTTCAACCAAGCAGAAGTGAAACCAAAACCAATCGTGGCTCGCGCGTGCACATTTTCGCGCGCTTTGTGTCGGCTACGTGTAATTACTTCGAGTTTTGATTGGTTTACTGGATTGCCTCCGTCCTTTTTGATTGGCCAAAGTAATTAGTTTGGTTTTGGTTTTCGTCACTCGACTGAAACTCGCTCTAAGGAGTGAATAATAATTTAAAGTGACTTTGAAGTGCTGCCAAGTTTTATTGGTTCGTCCTGCTGTTTGCAGTAATGTGACTATAGGTTTTTTTAATTTTGGACACCCAATAATATGGAAACCGTCCTCTCTGATAATAAAATCATTAATTTTTGAAAGATACCCCCCCCCCCCCCCCCCCCAAGCTGTTCATAAAAAACAAGGAAATATCTTTAAGGATTATTACAAATATATAAATTTTATTAGAAATACCAGACAGTTAGAGCGAGTTTCAATGGAGTGTCATAAAATCAAAACCAAAGTAATTGCTTTGGCCAATCAAAAAGGACGGAGACAATCCAGTAAACCAATCAATTACACGTAGCCGACACAAAGCGCGGAAAAATGTGCACGCGCGAGCCATGATTGGTTTTGGTTTTGGCTTTGAAGCAATCACTGAGTGAAGTAATGCAAAACCAAAGCAATTCGGTAATTACTTTTGACACTCAATAAAAAACCGCTCTACTATGTTCACCAAACTAATGATTGTTTTTAATAAAAGCAAACAGATCAAATCTTCAACAAAAGCACTGTTTTCTAAAGGCCGGTTTACATGGCGTCGGAGCGCAAATCTAGCATGTACGTTGACAGTCAATGAATGACGAATTCATGGAAATGAAAATAGATCCGATTCAAATAATCTGTTGCAGTGCGACATTTTTTTTTTAAGTTGGACCGACACTCCGAGAGAAACCGCCGTGTCAGTTATGCAACAAGGTGTTCTGTTCAGGGGCACACATTCTAATGTTTGTAAATGCGTGAAATATTATTTCTTACAAACATTTATCATGCAAGATATATATAAACAAGTATTGTTATAATTAACAATAATTCGCTAAAGGCGAGGTGAATTTGTCAGTTTTTATTCACCGAGTCTCAGGTTAATAATAATTGTTGTTTTAGTATAGTTACATAGGTGATTATTTGAAATATATGCATTTTCGCAATGTAGGATGCGTGTTGTGTGCATTCTCCCTTACAACCACCTTATCACCCGAGGGGATGGGAAAGGATGGCGTCTCTGTGGTGGTCATGATCTCAAGGTTGTTGATGCCTCAGCAGTTTCGAATTCTTATCCGGGGAATCTGTCCATTGATGCACGGCGCATAAACATGATCAAGTGTAACTCCTCGGACACAAGCAGATCACGCCCGTCGAGCTGCCAATAAACGGTTACAGTGTACATACCCACCATCATCTTGTAAAGTCAACGGGTTATTGCGGTGCAATTATTGGAAGAAAAAGTCAAGGAATTGAAATCGGTGGATGATTCTGTGAAAGACAATCATCATCATCATCATCATCGTATTTCCCGCTGGGCACATGTCTGGCCTTGGGGCGCTCCTGGTGGGGTTAGATTTACATCCACCAGTCGCATCAGATCTGTTTTTGTCATCGTAGCTCTTCTCACTTGAGCCCTGTCCACACCTAGAAGTTTTTCCATATTTTTCCATACTTTGCCTTGCGTCCTTGTACCAAACAATAATTGTTTCTGCATCGCCCTGTTCCCTACTCTACAGATGTGTCCCAGATATTTGATATGGTGGCGTTGGCAAAAGGTGAGGATGGGGAGTGTGTTAGTCATCTCCCTCAATTTATCGTCCGAGATCCTGTACCTCCAGTCTACCTCTATCAGTTGTTGTTTGCTTTTCCTTGTTTGTGGGTGTATTTATGCGTTGGTACCCACCCTTCACCATTTTCCACAAAAAACTATTCCAAATCACCTCGATTGTATCGAGCTCCTTCTCTGTTAGTGAACATGCTTGGATGCTGTAAAGGAGCCGGGAACGCACACACGTTGTCAGAAATCTACCTCGGGTCGACAGCTTGATTCGTCGATCAGTGAGGACATGTTTAACCTCATTCCATTTTTGGTAAGCCGCTCCAATCCTTGCATATAGGAAACGAGATGTTTTCTTTTCTTCGTTAGTAATAGTGTACCCAAGATACTTAAAAGTTCGTACGTTCTTGATTTTGTTATCACCAATGGTAATCAGACTTTCTTGGCTCTTTATTTCCTCATCTACATTGAAAGCCATAGTTTCAGTTTTACTGTATGACATCTTCAAGCCGAAACGTGCAGATGTAGGCTGCGTGACATGTTATTGTTGAGTGTGTGACTGTAAAGCTCATGAACCACAATGTTTGCTGGGAACTGTTAGGGTGAAAAAAAGCATGTGCTGGAAGAGTAGTTGAAAAGTACGGAGCTTGTGCTTTAATAAAACGTTTTCCGATTTGATTTGAGTGTGTAACATTGGCGACCCTGCCAGGACTCGAACCAAAGAAGCTTTTCATCGACGAAGAGCCGCCGGAAATTGTGAAGGACAAAGTGGTTTGGCACGTTTGGTTGATTTGTCGAGTGC
Organism: Montipora capricornis; assembly: GCF_036669925.1. Lineage (NCBI taxonomy): Eukaryota > Metazoa > Cnidaria > Anthozoa > Scleractinia > Acroporidae > Montipora > Montipora capricornis. The sequence continues at coordinate 39,790,226 of NC_090892.1, forward strand.
GAGTTGGTTGGGGTAGACGGCGGACTAATTGCGACGTGAAGTGTAGCATTTCTATTGTGGACGGCTGATTGTACTATTGGTGAGTACGAAAGATTGATTTGTTTGAAGTATGGCGGATATCGAGAGTCTACAGATCGAAATTCAGGCCGCGTTGTGTACCTTGAACGAGGAAAGGCTTAAAGAAGTTTGTAGAGGGCTGGAAATTACTTTGCCGCCTGAGAGCAAGGGAAGGTTGGTCTTTATCCGAGCTTTAAATAAATATCTTGAAACGGAGGAACTACATTATGAGAAGCTCAAAGGGTTATCGTCGTCTCTAAGCACGCAGGAAAAAGAAAGTGTACCGGAGGAGAAAACGGAACTGCCGGAGGCCCCTGAAAAACATTAAGGCGACCGTCAAAGTAGAGCAAAAACCCACAGTATCAACTTCAAAATTCAAACGTGACTCTCAAGATTTCGGGCCAGATTGGCGACGTGTCGCAGAAGGATCGGTTGAGTTTTTCTGCGCTAGTACATCAGATTGAGAGTGGTTTAAAGAATGATTATACAGAGGATGAAATTAAAGAAGCTGTAATAAAAGCAATCAATCCGGCGTTAAGTTTAAGAAGTTATTTGGAGGGTAAGGCGGATTTAACACTTGCCAAATTAAGGAGAATTATGCGTTCGCATTATCAGGAGAGAACAGCAACTGAACTATACCATCAGTTGAGCTCAACTGTGCAGCACCCAAAGGAAAAACCTCAAGAGTTCTTGATCCGCCTTCTCGATTTGAAACAAAAAATCTTGTTTGCATCTCAAGAAAGGGATTCGGAACTGAAATGTGATCCTACTTTAGTACATGGCATGTTTATCCATAGCTTTTCACTTGGCCTGCAAAATGAGAATATTAAGATCGAAATGAAGCCTTACCTGGAGAAGAAAACTTTGAGCGATGAAGAGCTATTCGAAAAACTCAATGTGTGTTTCAGTAACGAAATGAAGCGATCACAGAAATTTGGTTCCCAGCTAACCCCCAAGGTGAATGCTGTTCAAGAAGGTGGGGACAAGCCGGCAAAAAAGAATACTGAGGTGGAGCAAGCCCTTATGAAAGAACTAAGGGAGCTTAAGGCAGAAGTGGCTGCTGTCAAAGAGAGAGTTCGGGCCCCACCCCAAGCTCAAAACCCCCCAACACAACAGTATATGAGACAACCTCCACAGTGCAGGACCTAACAACAAAGTCGAAATGGATGGTTTGCAACCATTGCTTCAGGTGTGGGGCTAGTGGCCATTATGTGCGCGAGTGTACTGCCCAGTTTAGCCGACGCTCTCCTGCAGAATTTCAGGGAAACGGTCAGAGGTCACGCCCATGGGACAGGGTGTGACCGGGCTAGAAAATCAGTACCATTGCATTCAGTGTGGAAACCAGGGAACAGATGATGTACCACTTAACCGCTGCGAAGCTTGTAAAACCAGTAGATATTGTTTAAAGGGATGTCAAGTAAAACACAGAACTGCACACAGACCAGTTTTGCATGGCTATACAGGAACTTGAGAAACAGAAAACAGCTGAAGTTGCTGGTGATGATTTGAACGCGACGTTACCCTGCCACTCACTTAACACCAAGACAGCAGGCTGGACTGACAAAACTCGTAGGACGGAGGTGCATGGTAAAATGCCTAATTCAGGGAAAAGGGGTGGAGGCACTTTGGGATACAGGCTCCCAGGTCTGTGTTGTGTCAAGAAAGTGGCAACAAACTTACTTACCGCTGGAGGTGTTAAGAAATGTTGAAGAGTTGTTGGGAGCTGGAGAAGAGTTAAATCTGGAAGCAATGAATGGGACAGACATTCCATTCGATGGGTGGATCGAGCTCAGGTTTAAGTTGGCTGGAGACGACACAACTACTGGTGAACTGACAGTTCCAGTACTGGTGGGACAAAAGGAACAAGAGTACCCGATCATCGGCTTCAACGTTATAGAAGACATTCTCAGTCAACATAGTGAAAACTCTCAAGCTGTAAGTAACATCATTCAGCAGTCATTCCGTTCCGTTATCATACTCACGTAGGCGCTCTGGTCAATCTCATCTGGTCAAGATCACAGGATACTGGTGCCACAGCTGTCAAAGTTGGAAAGAGAGATGTTATGCTGCCAAAAGGAGAGGCAACGAGAGTTAAGTGTCAAATTCACTTTGGGCCTGTTCAAGAGGGAATGCCAATGATATTTGAGCCTAATGAAGACGGCGAGCTCCCAGACGGACTGGAATTGGGTGAGGAACTCACTAAAATCACCCCGGGAACATCCAGTCACGTCACCATCTTGGTCAGCAGCAATACAGACAGAAACATCTTGCTCAAGCACAGAACAGAACTGGGTCGAGTACACATGGTTAATTCAGTTTTACTAATTCCAAATCCCCCCGACCAAATATGCACTCGCGGAAAGGAGAAACCTTATTCCGAAGCTACCTCACATCAAGGTCACAAACAAGATGAATGGGAGCCACCAGTTGACTTGAGTCAGCTAGAAGAAAATGGACAATTGATTGTCCGCGAAATGCTACAACAAGAAGCTGGTGCCTTTGCCAGAACCGACGATGATGTTTGCTGTGTTGAAAATTTGGAGCTTGAAATCCAGCTAAAGGACAATGAGCTAGTACAGAAGAACTATATCTCCATCCCCAAGCCACTCTATGGGGAAGTGAAAGAGTACTTGGAAGACCTGATTAATCGAAACTGGATCTGCAAGTCCCGTTCGACGTACTCTTCACCCATGGTCTGTGTTCGAAAAAAAGATGGGAGCCTGCGACTGTGTATCGATTATCGAGAATTGAACAAGAAAACATATCCAGAAAGGCAGCCGATTCCCCGAATACAAGATATCTTAAATGGTCTGGGCCGCAACAAATGGTTTACAGTTCTGGACCAAGGGAAGGCCTACCACCAAGGCTTCATGGCAGAAGAAAGTCGCCCCCTCACTGCATTTGTGACCCCCTGGGGATTATATCAGTGGAACAGAATACCGTTTGGGCTTATGAATGCACCGACGGCCTTCCAAAGGAGTATGAATGAATGTCTAGACGGCTTACATGACAACATCTGCATTCCCTACCTGGATGATGTCTTGGTGTATAGTAAGACCTTTGATGAACACGTTCAGGATGCCCGACAAGTTCTGCGTCGACTACAGGAGCATGGCATAAAGGTAAAGCCATCAAAGTGCAAGTTCTTCCAACGACAAGTTAGATATTTGGGGCGGGTTGTTTCTGGCGATGGCTACTCTCTAGACCCCGCTGTACATAACTTAGCGAAACAGAAACTAGCAACAGTGGGTGATGTACGTAAATTGCTGGGGTTCTTGAGCTATTACAGACAATACATCCAGGATTTCTCACGCATAGCTAAGCCCCTGTATGATCTCATGGCTGACCCAGATCCATTGGCTAGTAATTATAGGGTAACATGGACTGACTTCTCCTCCAGTGATGGCATTTCCCGACTTTACAAAATCATTTGTGCTTCATACAGACGCCTCCCAAGAAGGACTTGGAGCTGTGTTGTATCAAGAACAGGATGGAAACTTGAGAATTCTAGGTTATGCCTCTAGGACACTAACTCCATCAGAGAAAAACTACCACATGCACGCGGGGAAATTGGAGTTCCTTACCCTCAAATGGGCGGTAACAGACGTTTCGTGATTAGTTGTACTACTCCACCTCCTTCACTGTCTGCACCGACAACAATCCACTTACTTACGTGCTATCGTCAGCCAAGTTGTCCGCGGTGGGGCATCGGTGGATTGCAGAACTGGCAGATTTTAATTTTATTATTAAGTATCGGCCTGGTAAATCTAACATTGACGCGGATGTACTATCCCGCCTGCCACTAGACCCCAGTGAATACATGGAAGCCTGTACTGCAGAAATGGAAAAGGACGCAATCTTTGCAAAAATACAAGCAGTGATCCATCAGAAAGACGAAGCTACACACTGGGTGGCAGCAGTCTCAGCAAGCGTTGGCATGGTCCACGCAGAACCGGCCGTCACAGATTTAGTGTTCCGACAACTTACTTCAGAAGAATACAAAGAGCTCAGCGGGAAGACCCCGATATCTTACGCATCTTAGTATACAAGAAACGGGGATATCCACCATCAGGAGGAGAACGAAAAAACGAGACTCGTAGAACATCTTATTACTTAAGAGCATGAAATAAACTCCACATATCAGTGGACGGGATTCTCTGGCGCCAAACGAAGAGTCGATTACAGCTAGTATTACCCACAAAGTTTAAGCAGCTGGTTACCAGGAGCTTCACATTGAAATGGGTCACCTGGGGGCAGACCGAATGGTGGACTTGGCGAGATCCAGGTTCTATTGGCCTTACATGCAAGAGGAAATCGAGCACTTCATTGCCAACAAATGTCGCTGCATCCAGCACAAGAAGCCCCAAATCCCCCCTAGAGCACCAATGGAGAGTATTACAACGACTGCCCCTTTTCAGATGGTGTCCATAGACTTTCTCCATTTGGAGAAAAGCCAACGGGGATTTGAGTACATCTTGCTGATAGTCGATCACTTCACAAGGTTTGCACAGGCCTACCTGAAACAAGTCAGCACGAACGGTGGCTGAAAAAATTTACAGTGATTTTGTACCACGTTTTGGATTTCCAGCCCGTATTCACAGTGATCAGGGAGGAGAATTTGAGAACAACCTCTTCCGTCAACTGCATAAACTGTCTGGCGTTTTTAAGTGTCGCACCAGCCCCTACCACCCTCAAGGGAATGGGCAAGTGGAGAGGATGAACCGCACGCTCTATGCCGCGAACCCTCCCAGAACTGAAGAAACGAAAGTGGGATGAATCGCTCAACAAGATGATCCACGCGTACAATTGCACTAAGCATGAGGCGACGGGATACGCTCCATATTATTTGTTGTTTGGACGCACACTAGGCCTACCCATCGACCTGGTGTTTAATTTGAATCAAGGGGAGATTACAACACTAATGTCCAAAATTGGCAGCACGATATGAAGGAGGCAAATTAGATAGCTCAACGGAATGCAAAGAAGACTGCCGAGCGTGGCAAGGAATCTTACAACAAGAGTCTCAGGTGGAGTTCTCCAGCCAGGAGATCGGGTGCTAGTTAGGAACTTAACCGAGCGCAGTGGACCCGGAAAATTACGACCCCACTGGGAGCACGTTATCCACGTTGTAGTTGATCGAATGGGAGACCAAAGTCCAGTTTACAAAGTTAAGCCTGAGCGTGGGGGTGGCCGCATGAGAGTTCTTCATCGGAATTTACTACTGCCTTGTGATGCTCTAGAGTTAGATGCCCTGAACCTGGGGTTTGGTACACGAACCCCGAAAACAACAGCAGAGAAACACCCTTTGTCTGTATCGGGAAATGAATTACAGATTTGTGGAAGAGATGCCAACTGAAGTAAGAGCTTCAAAGCCAGTGTCTCCAGACCAGGACTTGCCTTCAGACTCAGTCGAGAATCAAGAGCTTACGGAGGGCACCAATGGGCCATCAGACGAAACGCAACCTGCAAATGAAGGGAGTCCTGGAAATGACGAAACTGAACCATCAGAGGGGGAGGACATTGCTGAGCAGACGTGTGGACTCGACCGCAGCGCCAGAGGAGACCGCTGCAGATCCTGACTTACAATTCCCTGGGAAATCCACAGTACCAGTGTGTTGAACCAGCAGTCAGCAGTTCATTTGTTAACGCCATCCAGGCCCCAGCGACGGCAGCTATTCACCCTGGAGCGCCCCTTTATTTCTGCGTGTGGCCATGCTGTTTACAACTTGCCCACTACTAGAGGGCATTAAACTTCATTTAAGATCTGAACATTCCAGATACAGGCGCAAAACGCTAAAAGGAGACAAAGATTAAGCAACATCTACAGCATAGCTGTAGAGAACTCTGATAATAGTTTTGTAATATTTTGAAGAACACTTTCATTTTGGTGGGGAAGTGTGTAGGCTGCGTGACATGTTATTGTTGAGGGTGTGACTGTAAGCTCATGAACCGCAATGTATGCTGGGAACTGTTTAGAGTGA
>NC_090892.1:39798763-39816263 GCF_036669925.1 Montipora capricornis
GTGGAAGGCACGCCCGAAGAGATTCTTTCTTGGAAACCATCCAATTGTAATATGGGTGGAAGCAAAAGTGTGTGTTCCGTTTTAAAAGATAAATAAAATGCTGACGTAATACTGTGAAGTGGTTAGTGTCATGAAACCGTCACCCTTAACGTACGAGTCCCCACATGGGCTAAAAAGACGAGAGGCCCAAAACCTACTGCAAGAGGTCTTAAGCTACACGTTACACCGTCCCCGCCAAAATATAGATTTGATTGAACTGCAAGGGTTGGCACGTTGGAACAAAGGGATACCTACGCCTTAACGGTAGTGGACGTGTTGTCCAAATATGCTTGGGTAGAACCCTTGAAGAACAAGACAGGGGTAGCGGTCACCCAGGCCATGCAAACCATCGTGAATGAGCCGGGCGCACACCACGAAAATTGCAGACGGATGCGGGCAAAGAATTTTACAACCGCACGTTCCAGACTTTGATGAAACGCACGCGGACGCTAAAGCCGCCGTAGCGGTTCAATCGCACCTAGAAAGAAAAACTGTATCGGTACTTGACAGCCAAGAACACGCGGGCATACTTACAGGTCGTGCAGAGTATCGTGCAGGGATACAATGCCACCGTGCATCGGAGCATTGGCGTAGCTCCAAAAGACCTGACGGACGCCAACGAGGCCCAAGCATGGCACCGTCTGTACGACAAACGATTCCTAGCCAAGAAAAAGAAAAAACAGAGGCTTTGTACAAGAAACATCGGCCATTTCAAAAAGGGTATTTGCCCCGGTGGACAGAAGAGGTTTTCGTGATCCGTCGGGTGGTGCCAGGGGTAGTACCCACCTGCAAAGTACAAGAATGGGATGGGACTCCGGTGGCAGGTACATTTTACAGACAATATTTGCAGCCGGTGACTGTACCAGATGACGGACTCTTTCGCATAGAAAAGGTTTTACAACGCAGAAATGCAGGTCAAAGTGCGTTGGCAAGGATGGTCTGATAAATACGACAGTTGGATCGATGCGAAGGCCATTCACAAGTGGAAAGGGTGAGAGAACCATGGGTGGTTTCTACGTGACATTTCCGAGTAATCCCTCACCTGAATTTCCAGATAACTCACCATCCAGTTTTAAGGTCCGGCTGCTCCAGCGACTGACGTTGCTGGGGCAGGGTTGGAGTTGTGCATAACCTGTGTCGAGAGTACATAGATGACAAAGTGCCTGATCTGACAACTTCTGAGAAGTACCGAGACTTGCTGGATGAAGATGGAAATGGTGTGTTTTGGGCAATAGAAAAAAATTGCCTTCGATTAAGCATGAATTGTTATTGGCGTTTCACCAACTTGAACCACGCCTTTCGAATGGTGGTTGGGGAGCCTTCTCGCATCTTGCATGTGTACTGTAATGTAGCGTAGAGCACGATCGTGGGAGGAATGAAGACGGATTTATTGCGCGAAGTCTGGTACGAGAGACGAAGAGGTGTGGTGTATTTCGAACCCAAGCACAAACAATTTCATCCCGTGCACCAATACACCTACGAAACATTGCAAGTGGACGTAGCTGAAACAAACGGTTCCTTGGTAGCATTTCCTAACAACAAAACTAATCGTACCTTGGTTACCCTGCATTTCATCCAAGATAAATAGAGCAGCACTGAGGGAATCACTTTTAGTACAAAACGGTTAACATGCCAGGAGGAAGTCTCACTCGATACACACCCCCGCAAGTGGGAGATGGATTATGGAAAACTCTATTGGAGATCGGGGCTCCTGCTGTAGCAGAAGGGCTGCAAAGTTTGGCACAAGGTAAAGCGCTTGATGCCGCAGCAGGCACGGTTTTGCGTGCAGAAGTCAGTGGGTTGAAAAGGAAAGCCAGTGCAAAAAGCAGCCAAACGTGCTAACAATAGCATCAAATCAAAGTTCCGTCAAACAACTAATCATGTGCGGGATGTTTTGGGTGTGTGATGTGGACCAATCAAAAAGCAAGAAAGGATTTGGACCAATCAGCGTGAAGAAAAAGCTCTATAAAAGAGACAACTTCATTCCCTGACAGTCATGCACCATCTCATGTGCAGAGCACAAACACCTCCCTCCACCTAGAGTACGTTCCATCATGTCTATTCACAAAGAAACCTCTCACACGGACCTTTGTGCAGAGAAACAAGAACCCTACGGCGCACCATTAACCCACACGGACCTACTAGAGCCGTCGAATGCAAAGAGGAAAGAAACGATCAAGAAAACCATCCTAGAACCTAACGGCAAAGTGATGCTTCTGCCAAAGATAAGTAGCAGTGAAGTCAAGCAAACCAGGAAAGAGTCTTTGGCCGAGGTGAATGGAGACCCCCAAAATTTGAAACGGAAGATCACAGTGCCCCCAAAGCCACGCATCCCTGCTCCAAAACGGAAACGCATCACACCTCGAAAGTTGGCGGATGAATGTGAGCGATCGATGCACCTGCAAGAAGAAGAAACGAAAGAAGAGGAGCACAGCAAACTCATTGCTCGCCTAGCCCTGCCCTGCCGTTCCCCCTTCCAAATGATCTAAGACATAATCGACCACCAATAGTGACACCGACCCCATCATGCCTAGAATGGCGATTGCGGGGGTGGGGACAGCGTGGAGGGTGGATTGGCAATCACGAAACAACAAGACTGTTGGAAACAGTCTCCTCACCTGGGCCGAGTTAGAAGAAATCCTATTGGATGTGGACGTTGCGCTCAATACCAGGCCCTTGTCTTACGCTGATGAAGACGTTCAGCTTCCACTCCTCACGCCAAATTCTCTCATGTTCGCCCAACCGGACATGCTGCCTCATCCTTCAGCCCCATCCTAGCGAGGACCGTGACCTCCGTAAGAGAGCCAGGTATTTGAAGCGATGCAAGGATGCTTTATGGTCTCGCTGGACATCAGAGAATTTGCGTGGGCTTAGAGAAAGACACAAACTTAAACACAAGAATGGACACGTTCACGCGGCCAGGGGAGATGTGGTCATCAAAAAGTCTGAAGAAAAGAACAGAGGGCAATGGAAGTTGGGCATCATAGAAGAGCTCATCACCGGACAAGATGGAGTAGTGAGAGGGGCCAAGCTAAGAGCGGGCAAGTCACTAGAGAGGCCAGTACAGCTTTTGTATCCACTGGAGCTGTCCAGTGAGAGACCACCTGGGGGACCTAACGAGGATCTCGATCCAAGGGCGCCGGCCTTCAGGCCAAGGCGTAATGCTGCGGCTATGGCCAGAACACGTATACATGACCTTGCTCAGGATGAGCAGTGAGCTAAAACAAAGCAGCAGGCGGAACAATAAGCATTATTGTTTAGTCTAACACAAGAGCTAGACTGATAAGAGCTCGGAACTATATGGAGACTTTGTTTATTTCCGTGATTAAACGTGATTAAGATTGGGTGATTGACATATATCTCTTTCGGAGATATATGAGGGGAGCGGTTGAAAAGTAGAGGAGGAGAAAATCTTGTAATACAAGGGACATCAATAAATCGTTTTTAAAAATTGTGACAGTGATGTATAACTTTGGAGGCATTCCCAACACTTGACATCAAAATTCCCAGCAGAGAGATGTCGTGCTCATAATTTATTATTATTATTATGAATTTTGAGTGGTTCGTTTTCTTGTCCAACGTTTACTACAATGACTGTTGTCTTTTTAGGGCAATGTTTTGCAGTAGCATATTACTAACTTTGACCTTGAGCTAAGGTGTTTTCTGAGTTGATAGTCATAGGCGAGTGCTAGCAAAACAAAGAAAAGACAGTTTTTTAATGCCTCTCTTGAAACAATTAATAATATTAAATCTTAAAATACTTTCAAATCTTGATCAATACCAAAAATTGCTTTAAAAAAGACAGTTATTTCAATTATCATAGCGTGAAGTTCTGATTGACATAGCTGCTCTTACAATTACAGTAGAGCTATGTCACGCATGACCAGTATCCGCGAGACTAAAATCCGAATTCCTCTTTGGAGCTTCCGAGATTTGAACCTTGAAGATTTTTCCCAAAGTGCACAATAACTGAGCAATAATTCATCATAACGCTTGAAATAGTTTTCACTTTTCAAACGCCATTTATTTTATAGTAAAACGAAAGTTCATAGCTAACTATTTGCGATATATCAAGAAAATATCTACGGGAAATTCAGAATCTCACGAGCAAAGTTCAAAACTGGCACGCAGATTGGAATACTCAGCTCAAATTTCAAAATTACTGGTCAAGCGTGACGTCGCATGACTGTAATTCATTAGTTGAGTACTGTTAAACCAGAAATGGTTTTAACTTATTCCTTTGTCATTACCTACTCCTTTTGGTTAAAAGAGAGATATCGAGTGCATTACGTTGCATGTCTCTGGCTACAGGGTTCGTACACTTTTTCAGACCAAAAATACAAGGACTTTTCAAGGACTTTCAAGGGCCAAATTTTGAAATTCCAAGGACCTCTTTTTTATTTACGTCGAAGAATTTACCCATGGAAATAGTCTGACAGTACAATTCTTGGTCATTTTCCGTAATTCAAAGTAATTATAAAGACACTGGTAACCATTCTCGACCCTACAGCTCGTCGCGTTTGTAATGGCATGACTTGAGTGGCTGATTATTTTTACTGAAGTTATGCGGGTCAAAAAAAATTCAAGGACTTTCAAGGACCAGGAATGAAGAGCAGAGATTTTCAAGGACTTTCAAGGCCTTGAAAATGTACTCTCAAAATTCAAGGGTTTTCAAGACGCGTACGAACCCTGTGGCTATGTGATCTAGATAAGTTGCAAGACGTGAAAAAGTTGAAATCCATACATGTACTTGCCACCCATAACAATGGCAACATTTCATTGGATGGAAAATAAATTATCAACACAGGAAATAAAAATAAAGTATGGTGATGTAAACTACTGCTAAATTGGTAAACAATTCTAGTCTCTTGGTAAGTCCATACATTCTAAATGCTGTGAAACCTCTTCAGCCATCTTCTTATCACAAGCAGCGAGTACACGGCGTCCCATCAAGTCTAGTGGTCCACCTACACCAAACAAGTATTATGTGATTACTTAATTACAAGAATTAACAAATATTACACTGTATTTGAAATGTGAAAGAACCATTAAAAAAGAACTCAAGGTACATGTATATCGTTGCTATTACAGTATGCACACCACTTGTCTAATGATCAATACGAAGTAGGAAAATAGACAAAAAAAGCCTCTGTTACAATGCTGCAGTGCCCTTCCCGTAAGCCAGTTTCACATGCATGTAATATGTATAATACATATTACATGCATATGGTTCAGTTTTATATTTGGTTTATAATTTTTCAAAGTATTTCAATTCTAATTTTTCCTTTGTTTCAGATTATGACAATAAAATTAATATTAGACAAAGAAAAAGTCAAAATTGAACTGGTTTGAAAAATCTTAAAGCAAGAAAAAACTTGAACCACAACATAATTATTCATAATTCAAAGTCTGCAACAGATCCATGGTACTCACAACTGATTAAGCACCTTACATTATAGAAAGCAGAGGAGATTCCTAACCCATGAAGTCTCTAATTACATTTATGCAAAGAATATTAATATTCACAATGCATATTAATCACAAATACCTCTTGTTAACCAAGTTCAAGGTCTGTATATTAAGTTATGGACCAAGGTTTTCTTCCACTGATTTATGGACCAAGCGTGAATTGTGCAGGCCACAAATCAACAGAAAAAACGAGGATCCATAATTTTCAGTATGGTCAGAGAAAACGAGGTTAGCAAGATATTTCTTATTTATTATATAGATATTGATGAAATACCAGGATTTCTCCTTTTACTAAAAAAAATCATATCTTCACCGCGCGCAGTGAACATACGTCTGTATAGATCTTTCACATGTGAGGATATAGGTGTTGTCATGGCAACCAACACGCTTAGCCAATAAAACGCGAGCTTTCTCTTCATTGTAAGATACTTTTGTGCCTTAATATAATTCTATACTACTGTCACATTAACATTTTTATTACAAAATTTGACATTATCACGATTTGTTTTTCATAACTTTCATATCTTGTTTCATGTTACACAACATGCTTGTTTTAGCGGTTGGTGACCACTTTTTCATCATTTTGAAAATGAATAAAACAAGTTGTTTTAAATATATCTCTCACTCCTTCGCTTCGCTCACTCGTGAGAGATACTTGCAGCACTCGAAGATAAAATTCGTATCCCCGCGCTGCCATGTAATATCCTCTATATCTCTGATGTAATTAGGAATTTGGGAAAAAAAACTAGTCGAAGTCAAATGGAAGGTGCAACTGCCACAAACGATTGGCATGTAAAATGAAGAAATCTTGGCTTTCTGAAATAGTTGCTTGCAAACAATTTTACAAGTTCATTTAACAATGGTAAGCGACATGAAAATGCTCTATCAGAATTTTAAAATTAGAGGGCCATACTGTAGAATACGGCCTGTTAAACTAATAGCATGCCTACTATCTAAAAGAAATAACGAATATTATTCAGTTACATGTAATCATTTTGTTGAGTCATCCTTATTAGACAGTGTAGGTTGTATGAATGCTACACAACTTTGCAAAATGTTGTACATTTTCTTACCTGAAGGATCCATCAGTGTAACCCCTGCCTCTTCTGCTATTACTCCAGCCGCAGCAATGTCCCAGACATGAATTCCAAACTCGTAGTAAAGGTCAGCTGCTCCACTCGCTACTGAGCAAAGGTTAAGGGCTGCTGACCCCTGCATTCTGATGCTAAAGAGAAGCAAAAGAACAAAGACAGTGTTGATTGACACACAGTGTAATATCAGCCGTCGGCAAATGCAGATGAAAGTTGAGTCAAGAAGAACAACAGCTTGAAAAACCGCAGGCCATGTTGCACTTTGTTTTTTTGCATCCAATAGAAGTTCGATCACTTGCCACTATGTTAAGAGTATTACTGAAATAGTTACAAGGAAACCTGGGTATAATTTTTAGGCTGAATGACGGTCTCATTATAATTATTGTGGTTACAACGATCATAGCAGTTAAATGAGCAACTTAGTTGTTGCCAGAAAAATAAAAACCAGGCTTGAACATGACTTTGAGGACAAATTGATTCTCTGCATCAAAACATATAGACACAGCTCTGCCAATGAGTTTGTAAAGGCACCCTACATCCAAATATATCTATATAAATACTCTTAGTTGTGATGTATTTGTGAGTCAGCAGTTTCTTTCAGGCATGAGCATTGAGGCAAAGGATGTCCAGCAGTATCATGTTGTGAAAACGTGTTGTGTCCACAGTTGATGATTTAATCTGGTTTAATCCGTCCCAAGTCTAATGTATTGTGAAAATACATTGTTTGCGGTTAGTCTTATGAAGCTCGTTTCATCCCGACCAAGGGACTCATCAGAGACCTTTCTACTTGGCAAACTCATTGGGAATCACACCCAAAGTCCCATTCACTAACAAAATTATGACAGCAATCTCGCCTTATATCACATAAGGAATCCAGACCGCACAAATTCATGAGTGAAAATTGACAATAAATTATAAATTTATTGTCAATTTTAACTCGTTTGCCAAGCAGAAAGGTCTCTGATAAGTCCCTTGGTCGGGATGAAACGAGCTTCGTAAGACTAACCACGAACAATGTATGATTTTCACATTCAAGTAACTGTCAACTCTATTGTCAATTAGTAATAATTACCTGTGAACTCTGACTGGCTCCTCTGCAAGCTTTCTAAAATTTTTATTTAGAATTTCCATTCTTAAAGGATCCCTTGATGCACCCAGTTCAGTAATAACAAGAGCACTGCTAAGGTCTGCATAAGATAAAAAATGTGAAAAGTGAAGTCACTATTAGCACCATTTTTTTATTTGAGGAAGCCCTGACTCATGGTACCATGGTACCATATACATGTAACTACATGTAATATTATAGCCTGCAAAAAAAGGTGACTTTTGAGCAAGTAAGCAGTCTCACTTATTGACCAAGTAATTTGGTGAAGGAGCCACCAGCACAAATGAAGAATGGGGCCATACTTGCTCGCTCGATCCCCAAACAAGTCAGGCTCGCAGGCTAAGTAAGTAGATGTACGTTCACTTGAATTTGTTGGGAAATGCCAGCAATCTAGAATACTACAAATTCACTATTGTATGTTTTCAGATGGTCTATTGAGAAGGAAGAAAGGAAAAATACAATGTAGATCTATAAACAAACCTAGTTTTTTGTAAAATTCTCATAGGTTTATGATCAATTAGCTGTGAATTTTCATCCCATGCAGCATGCATTAGTAAATTCCTGTAGTAAGTCAGCTATGCAGAAAAGACCATGCTCTTTTCTGATTGTCAAATACACTCGTCTGACAGTAGGGTAGGGTAAGGCTCAGGCAAACGACTTAAACATCTGTTCAATTTTGTGCAATGATGTTGAAGGCAAGGGATGCAAACAGTTTCTTGTCACACTACACTTGCACTCACAACAATAGCCACACTTTTTACCACGAAATATGTCATGTGACATACCAAACACGCACATACAGTACAAATGAAACAATGTTAAAAGATGTGAAAAACAGCTTCAGTTTCGTTCAGATATTTTGTGAGCATAAGAGAAATGTCAAATGGATTTTGAAGAAAAGTAAAACACTTTTAAATTCATTGAACATTGATCACCTTCGATTCTACATGTTTCAACATGGTTGATGGCCAGGTGGCAAACAGTTTCAAACAAGACTTTTGAACAAAATCAGACAGCTGGTGAAGCTGTTTACCCAGGCCATGCAGCAGGTCCTTAAACCTGGACTTCAAAAGGAATTTCTGGAGCAAAGAGTCAAAACAGGAATAATAATTAATTTTATTGAAGTTTGATGGGGGGAGTAAGAATATTTGACAGAAAAACTTAATAGCAGACTTTTGGGTCTTATCCAGTGCTCCCGGCAGCACTTCTCTTGGCAAACAATGTACGTATTCTCAAACTAATGTCCAAAAACGTTAGACAGGGTTTACAGTTTGTTGTACCCAACAAAAAACGTCTAACCACTTGCAGGTGTCATTACATTTCACACCAAAGTCATGTGCTGCTTCAGTCAAGTAAATTGATTACTAGAAGATGACTTAGACCATTGTACATGAAGTTAGTGTAATTTTTTTCATCTGAAATAAAGGACCCTACTTGCACAATAATAAATTTAATTGATCCAATAATTCAAGTTCAGTTCTCAAAAGAAACAGTTTGAGACATCAACGATGCCACCATGTCTTTGTTTTTAAGCACTAAAATGGCTGCCTTGATGTCAAATCCATGATGCTCTACATCACTCACCTGTGCAACTAGAACAACGCAGTTGAACTCCATTACAAAATGCTCCTGAGCCTTTTCTTGCAGTATACATCTCATCCTTTATGCAGTTGTACACAACCCCAATTTCTACCTGATTGAAAAATGTAATGATTGGACAAACTTAGACTGAATTCATTTTGTTTTTTTTTTTCTTTCATGCCAAACATAAACTATCAGTTGCCTCCTTCATATTAGAAAGCCCAAAAGAATTTTTAATAATTTCCAAAATGAAGCCAAGTTGATACAAGTAATTTGGAGCATCATTATAGAGTAAGATGTTGTAAAGATTAAAACAGGTCAAACCTTTGACTCGTAGGAGTGAGACTCTACAGGTCTAACACCACATGATCATTTTTTCTCACACCAATTGGGAGGTGAGGGGGGGGGGAGAGGGGTTCAGGAGTCAATGGGTTAAGGATATTGTCAAAACCCTGTCTACTGTGTCTTGCATTTCGTTAATGAAGGTAGGGGTGGCAAATAGTACCTCCAAAATCTTGGCACTTACAAACTTTTCATCCAATCTCAAAATCTCAACACCCTTGGTAAAGAGTCTTGAACTCTTGTGCACAACAATGCACAACCACTTAACTTGAAAAAAATAAAAGAAATTAAACCTTAAATTTCTGATGATAGTTAGTACCCATTAATTAGCTTTACCAATTTTTAAAAAAAATCTTAATTGACCAAAGTCACAACTTATTTTGCATTGCTTTCAATCAGTTTGTATGCATGAGGGCCGTACTAGGGAGCATTGGCCCAAGGGCCAATATTGCCCAATATGGTCTTGAGCAAGTGAGGTTAGTAACGTCGTTTATTATATGGCATCATTTCTTTGATCGATCAGCCACTTCTCCACCGGGACAATGTTTGTGATCTTCATCTTCCACCAGTGAACTTTGAATGGAAACCTTTAACATGTAAAACTAAAATTATTCTGCTTGCTACAATAATTATTGTACTGTTGTGATTCTGCTTTTTGAAAACTCTTTTTTGTTTCGCTCAACTTGAATTTCCCAGGAGAGAGAAAATATACGGATCCCAGGGTTCGAGCTGGATTTTGTACATAAAATTCCAGGAGTATTCAAGGCGTTTTCAAGAACCAGAAATTGAGTTTTCAAGGAGTGTTTGTAACAAACACTCCTCGAAAACTCAATTTCTGGTTCTTGAAAACGCCTTGAATACTCCTGGAATTTTATACTAAGGAGATTTCTATGCCATAAATCGTGTTTCAGTGTTTTCTTTGCCAAAAAAGTCTACATTGATATTCTTTCCCACATCCTGCAAGTTAAGTGCACACACGGGCATTTTAATTTTTGCATTAATCTTTCCCCAACTTGGTGTGATCTTCATTTTCTCTTGGCATGATGCAATCTCTACAACTTTCACTTAGTCAAAAATTCAAGGAGTTTTCAAGCAGTTTGCCACAAAATCTTTTTTTCAAGGGCTTTTCAACCGCCCATGACGCCCAAAGTTAAATTCCAGGGCTTTTCAAGCACTTCAAGGAGTAGCATGAACCCTGGGATCTGAAACAGACAGTTTCCATGGAAATTGTCCCTACTGTGAACTTCCCGACCAAAAACCAGCCAATCAGAGTGCTTCCTTTAACCCGAGAATTGCTTGCCATATAATTGTTATAATTATTTTTGCAATGTGAATATTCCACTGTTTTCAATAATTCAAATACACTGGAAACTGTATATAATGGCCCCGTATTAAGCCACCACTCTCTATTAGCGGCCAGTTTTCAAAGTCCCGATTTTTTGCTCATACATACACACGCTGTATTTGTTATCTGTATTAGGCGGTCACCCTGTAGCAGTCCTACAGCTGTATGTTTGTTTTACTTTGTTACTTTTACCTGTATTAAGCAGCCACCCGCTTTGAACAGAAACTAAGCCACATGTCATTTTATACAGTATTTTATTGTGTTTAAAATGTGATCTATCCTCACTATAAAGAAGTAGACATGTTGTAACATTGAAAAAGCTATTGTAAGCCTTTAATCGGCCACTTTGTAGGGGTAACACTCTCCAGATGTCCATAATGTTCTGAGGTACAGTACAAAATCACGAATATAAAAAAATGTTTGTTTTGAATAGCTTTACTCTTTAGCTAGAAATTTCTCTTTACCGTAATTAGCTTGTTGTTCAGCCACGTGATGGAGAATCGGAAGGGATTTCCAGGCCATAACCTCCACCTCTCTTAACTCACTTGCCCTTAACCAAAGCGATTGGATTCGCTCTGACGAAGGGCTAACGCTCGAAACGTCAGCTTTTAGAATCTCTGTATGGTGGCTAATTTACTTTATCAACTCTGTTGATAAAACCAAATCTTTGTATACTACTTCCCCACTGACGCAGCACCACAATTTCTTTAGAAACTACCCCTTCTTTCCCATTGTTTGTTGGCTCCTTAAAAAAACGTTACGTATATCATACCGTTAAGTTACAAGGTGGCAATTTTGTTTAAAGTATTAATCGCTTGAAAGTGTGTTGATTATTCTACTGTTTCCTTGCATGAAGTGATTTTGTATGCTGCCTTAACCCATTGACTCCCAGGGGTTCCCCATTGATGAGCAAAATCGTCTGGTGTTAGACAGAGTAAAATACTACATGTATTGTTAACAATTTCCAGGTTATCTACATGACTTGCACTACAGTGTTTATAAAATTATTAAAATTAATTTTACCCATAAATTTGAAACCAATGAAACATATCATACCTGCTTGTTAATTGCCAAACCTATGCAAATTGCTACCATAGGATACCTTAACACAAAAATAAAGCACTCAGTTATTGTCAGTTGGTGGACGAATCATACTTACATGTATATTACAACCAGTGTATTTGCACATTGATTTTAGAGTTGGATAATTCCAACAAATAAGTCTCAGTCTAAACACTTGTAGCAATCTACATAATGGGTACACGTTCAAAAGAATCGTACAAAGAATCTAGCACTTTGCACTCCACTGAGGCCCTTCTCATATTGACATTTGCCAAAATCATTACGGTGACACAATCACAGTAGAAACTGGTGTTGTAATCAACAAGACATGAATAACAAGCTTTGTTTGTTTTGGCCATTCACACAAATGATATCAAATACAGAAGACATTATTGCACCCTAAGTGCAGTTTACCTATTGTATAATTATTATTATAAACCCTTTAATCCTCGACAGTGGATAGGTGGACGAGGTGACAGTGGAATGCCAAGCCCCATGACTGTCATGCTCCAGTAATTGAATTTCATTAACGTTTTGTGAAAGCTAGAATCTTTAAAAACAAACCGGCTTTTATCTTCTCACTTGTGTACAAAGTTGGTTGTCCCATCAATGGGATCAATAATCCATGTTGGTTCATTGGTAAGGTTACATTTCTCGCCAGAACTGACCATCTCCTCGCCAATAAAACTGGAGAAAGAAAACATACCGTACAATTTTTTAATGTTATTCTTAATGATGCCTTGTTTTCTGCATACATGTATGTCTGCTCCCCATAGAAGCTGAGGGACTATAAAATTCAAAACAAAATGGTGGCACTTTGCCTCGCTTGTCTTTGCTTTGCTTTACGCTTGACTGTTTTTATTTTACATGAATAACATGTTACCGTAAGCTTAACAGAATGATTTCTTTCATACGGCTCTCAGACTATGGAATAGAGTTATCAGATGGCTTGACAAAGGAAACGAACAACACTGGGAACTTTATGACTACAAAGAATGGTGGCATTTTACCTGTGAGAGGGAAATTTTTCCTTTAGATGTCCAATAATCAAATTTTCTACTTGCTGGTCTGTTTCGGTCACTAGGTCTGTTCCACAAGACTTCGTATCAATGGTCTTTTCCTTATAAAAGGCTTCCTTTACAACCTGGGGTAACAGATGTACAAGTATGCATAGAGCTTGTATCGTAATGTTGGGTACATACAGTAATTTTTAGGTATAGCAACACAGCAAATTTAAAGGAAAATACAAGATGTAGTAGTAGAGAGTACTATTTTACGACTATGCAAAAATATGATTTGGCTCCATGATATTGTAATTCTTACAGTGTACATATGTATACAGTTGACCAGATAAGCAAGGACTAGTCAGGTTTTTTAAAACACAATATTTAACTGTGTTTTAAAAAACCTGACTAGTCTTTCTGTTTTTGCTACAAATTTAAAGTCTCCACTAGGGAGGGTTTTTCTCCTCTTCAGTTGTTGACACTCCTGACAAGCTTTAAGCTAATATCACATAGCAATCAAATTGTCGCAATTACGGCATTTCTTTTTTCAGCCATCCACTCATCCATTAAGTTATACGTGATTTTGCGGTTTCCCATCCCGGATTCCAATTCCAAATTACGTATTCCTGTATTGTACATACTCTCCTGGGCCCGGTTGTTCAAAGGCCGACTAATGCTCATCCCAGATTAAAAATTAACCAAGGAGTTTATTTCTTTACTCCCAAGAGCTGTTCAACGCTGATATTCGGCAAAACTTTACATTAGAAGAAATCAATCTTGAAAAACAAAATTAAGCAAAAGAAACTTTCACCAAAAAGTTAAAACTTAAAACAAAAGTTTACTCCAAATCCTGGATTAAGTTAATCGGCTTTCGAACAACCGTGCCCTGGAATCTAGCTAGCACAGAACCACACCTGACCGATTTACTAAAATAAAACCGATCCACGAAAATCTCACATTTGAAGAGTTACACACAATTCATCGTCAAGAAAATTTGCTTAACACCTTAGCCTTTGCTCTCCCATTTTTAAAACTGCACCGGCAGAAAAACATGACGTCATTAAAAAGAAGCGATAAACTTCATTTCAAACAGTAAAATATTTTCTTAATCCGGTTACCTCTCCTGCCTTTCGTGCCAAGTTTACAGCAAAGTCAAAGAATTGCTGAATCTCTTGGTCGTCGACTCTCACAGTTACGTCAGCCATCTTGAAATCTTCCTAATGGATCATGGGATAAGAAAGGCAAATTACCCCCATCCCACCACCCATGGGTAGTTAGGCGCGCATTTGTCAACCTGCGATCTAGAATCAGGGGGTTTTCTTCTGCATATTTATAATATTCCGCTTTGACGGCTTCTCTACAATCGTGATAGCAGGTTATTAGTTTTCCACTACGCATTACCGGAATTCTCCGAAGTTGACACCGTACAGAAAATGACTGAAACAAAGTCGCCACCAAAGCATTGTATTATTGTCCATGGAGGCGCTGGTGACGTTCCGTCGAGCGGTAGAGATAAAGGTCTTTGTGCCGTAAAAGAGGCTGTCCAGATTGGATATGAGGCGTTGTCAGAGGTAAACTTACCAGAAAATTACTTCGGTAATTTACTTATTTCTTGAGACCTCAGTAGGTGACAACTGAGGCGGGATCGGATGAACAAGGCAATGGGAAAACAGCAATTTAGTATGATTGGTTAAACAAAGAAAACTCATCGCGCTGCTCGTAATTGGTACAATTGGTACACATTTCTTCGCTATATTCTGCAAATCGGCGACAAAGAATCAAAAGGACGGTACGTTTTCTCTATCTTTAACGCGCATACTTCAAAATCCATGGTCTATTATATAGGTCACTTTCCATTGTGCAAAATAAGCGAGATAGAAGGTAATGCAATTAGTCATAAGTTATTTTGAAATGATTTTCCACTGACATTGCCATTATTTACGACGCTGGTTTCTTTGAAGAATTAACAATGCGATTGGGGACAGATCATTAGAAATAACCGAAACGTGGGTGGGCGGGGTAAAAAATTATCCAAGGACGTAAACAAAACATGGACTCTAGGGGCCCGTTTCTTGAAAGTCCCTTAAAGTCATTTGTGAAACTGCTAACCGCTTATTTTGGAGAGCCGATCTTTTAATATGTTTTCAAGGTAACAACAAGAAAAATAGCTGCCAAGTTTGACAACTTAGATCCTCTCCGTTCTTGAGAGACAAAGGAAATTGTGACACCCGAGAAACAAGCCCCAGGTCCATGGACCACCCTGTGGACCCGGTCCATGGACTACCCCTGTGGACCACCCCTCCATGCGATCCATGCACTTATATGGGACAATCAAGTGAAGCTATGATCTTTGCAGTTATGAACTCAATTTTTGCAATTGCGTAGAGAAGCCTGAAAAATTCAGGACTTCAACAGGGTTTGAACCCGTGACCTCGCGATTCCGGTGCGACGCTCTAACCAACTGAGCTATGATGCCACTGACGTCGGGAGCTGGTCATTTGTGGGTTCTAATGATCCCGTGAGGAATGAATCAATGATGAATGGTATATGAAATGAATCATATATGAACCAGCTCTCAACGTCAGTGGCGTCATAGCTCAGTTGGTTAGAGCATCGCACTGGAATCGCGAGGTCACGGGTTTCAAACCCCGTTGAAGTTCTGAATTTTTCAGGGTTCTCTACGCTTCGATCCAGTCCGAATGTTACTATTTTTAAATCGAAGGTAAAGAGTGACATACCTTAATTTATATGTTAGCATATATTACTGATTTTAATTGAGAACGCATGTTTTATGAGTCAAATGAGTCAATGAGTCAATGAGTCATGAGTCATGAGTCAATGGACTCACAGTCAATTTAGCAATAATTTGTTGATTAAGCCTAAGCCCTCGTTTCAGTGATTAGGCCTAAGCACTCTCTGAAATTTTAGCTTTCATTTTATGGTTTAATTAACTGCACTAACTCGTTGACTCATTGACTCAAATACTTGACACTCATTTTAATTATGTATTGTAAACTGCCTTTTAAGTAAGAAAATTTCATAATTTGGCGCTATATAAATTTAAGTTATTATTATGATTAGGATTATGATTATGATTATGATTACGATTATTATTATTGTTATTTTCTGAATTAAATTCAGGGAAGATGTGCCCTTGATGCCGTGGAGGAAGCAACAAGAAGCATGGAGAACAGTGGAATTTTGAATGCAGGTTGTGGATCGTATCTGACAGAGGAAGGAATCGTAGAATGTGATGCAATGATAATGGATGGGCATACATTAAATTATGGCAAGTTCACTCTGCGTAACGAAATCTGGGCCATTTCCAGAAAGTCATGATTGCAATAATGATAAGAGGAAAAACACGGAAGTGTTTGGTTACGATTATCATCATTGTTACATGAATGATTAGGGTCAATAAATTAATATTATTGTAGTGGCATATTTGATCCCGATTTCTGGATGATAATCATTCGCCCTTGTCACACGGCGGCCATATTGTCCCGGGAGACCAAAAGAACTTTGTTTTACCATGCCAAGCCTCACCCCCATGATCTCCACTTCGAGGCTTGGCGTGGTAAAACAAAGCTTTTTTGGTCTCCCGGGACAATATTGGCCACCTTGTGACAAGGGCGAATGATAAACATTTGTAAATTTTTTCAAAGACTACAAATTGTACTTGCCCTATGGGCTCATTTGACCTGATCAGTGATAATTATTATTAATAAAAACTGGACTACGGATATCAGATTTCCAGCATTTCTGTTGGCTCGGCGTACACAAGCTATCAGTTCATATACCTGCTGTACCTATTATGGTCAAGGAATACGTCAGCAATAAAGTGAGCTGAAACAATTTTTTGCAGCTCAGAGAAAAAAATGGCAGACAATACCCATTAATTTTGGAACTGCAATAGACAGAGGCAGAAATCAATGCTTTAGTCAACATGCAATACTATCCGCAGGAACACCATAGAGTTTTTAATAAAACAATTATTATATTCTACTCAGGCTTGCTGGATATAAAATGATTATAACCAACTTGGCGCTATGGCCTTGTTGGTTATCTATCACTTCATATATATCAGTGTGCCCTCGTAGAATAATGTTAATAATTATACCCTTTGTTGACCTGTAAGGATGCACTTCTCTCTTCACATGAGCATTCTCAAATTGTGACCCCTAATGTAAGTGCACACCCCCAGTCAAATTAGTACAGGTTGAGCACTTGATTCTAATTATATCAGGTATGTATAATTTTGGTACACTTGGATCTATACGAGTATCTTTTGTGAAAGGATTAAGTATTAGTTTTGTACCCATGATTATTACTTTATAAAATTAAGCATTTGTAAGTGAAGAATAATACATCTTTTCACTGTATTTTGTTAATCTCAATCCTGAATTTATTCTTGCATTTTATATGGTCTTCATGCTAGAGATTTTTTAGTCCTCAAAAAGAT
>NC_090892.1:39828763-39863763 GCF_036669925.1 Montipora capricornis
AAACTGCACGAACACTTGTTTATGCTGTAGTTATTGGTAGACTTGATTACTGCAATACCCTGCTCTACGGACTGCCAATGAAGTCCATATCCAAGCTACAGCGTGTACAAAATGCTGCAGCCAGATTTATAACTAACGCACCCAGGTACGACCACGTTACTCCAGTCTTACGGTCTTTACACTGGCTACCAGTAAAGAAAGGAGTGACCTTTAAGATCTTAACACTATCATTTAAAGCCATTCATGGTCTTGCTCCTGATTATATTCAAAGCCTCGTACCATTGCAACGCCCTAGCCACTATTCTTTACGCAGGAACAATGAACGTTTTCTAAAGCCTTATGGTAAAAAAAACTTTGAAAACTTTGGGTAATAGGGCCTTTGCTGTTGCTGCCCCACATCTTTTTAACGCTTTGCCTAGATATATTAGAGATGAGGACAATTTTAATCGATTCAAGACTTTAGTGGGTCACCTCTCAGCTCTTACAAGGTCTCACCTGATTGGAGACCACCCTTGAGGTTTAACAAAAGAACAAATAACAGAAACAATGGACCCTATAGGCCTAAAACAAAAGGGCCATTGTTTCTGTTATTTGTTCTTTTGTTAAACCTCAAGGGTGGTCTCCATCCAATCAGGTGAGACCTTGTAGGAGCTGCGAGGCTACCGCTTTAGTGAAGACATTTCTATTTACTATTGCCTATAACATTTAATTATTTGTAATTTTTATTTAACTTTATATATGTATATATTTATCTTATTTATATTTTAAATTTAATTTTTAGTTATATATGTATAGTAATGGTTTAATAGTTTTATTTATCTTATTGTTACGCGCATGTGATCCTATTCATATGTTAACGCGCGCGTTATAAAAAATAAAGATTGAAAGATTGATGTGCATATTCAAGGCTCCTTGCGCAAATTAAAAATATCAAATATTTCGGATAGTGACTTATCCTCCGGATAAAGTCAACCGGTCTTTAAACAACTGGGGCCAGATTTTGTTTATGCTTCTGTTCTTCGGTTTTCTTAGACACCGCACAACCAAAAGGGGGGTGGGGAGGTTCCAAAAATGGCAACCAGTCGACAAATCATAACAGTTTTGAAAACCATTTTGGCGGCATGCTGAGGTGTATTGAGGAGCAGGAGTAGCTCAGTTGGTTACTGCGTTGATTTTCCCGACAATCAATGAATCCTTTCCTGTTAGCTACAGCTATCGAGAAAGTTCTCAAAAGAGAAGGAAGAAATAATGAAAGCGCTTTCGTGGTTTTTGAAAAACAAGTTGCAGATTGGGGTCATCATTGCCCAGTTAAACTTGTAAAACTCTTTCTTTGTTTCGTTGGCCCTTGTTGGGGTTACGTTATAGAAATCACATTTTTCCGATGTTGACTCGGGTATACTCGGAAAAATGCGAGTGCTCCTTTGCTGGAATCGGACCTCCGACCTTCTGATTACTAGATCGGGTTCTTGACTGGTGTTCGGGAGACAAAACATGCTACGGATTAAGATTGCATTGGCCTGGGATATACCTTTTCTAGAAATTACCCGGTAGCATTTTTTCTTTCTGCAATGTATTTGTCTCTACATCTTTCCCGTCAGTGAACTTTTCCTGGCACTGGTAAGTTCCATTAAATGTTGCAATGGAGCCCTTGGCGTTATTCTTAACGTGCACCGGTGGCTCAGTTGGTCGAGCATCGGGCTGCCAGGCGGGAGGCCGGTTTTTTAAATAACTGAGGAGAAACTGAGTTCTGCCTTTGTAATTACATCCGCAAATGGTTAAACTTTCATATCTTCTCTGATAAGGACTATAAACCGCAAGCCCCGTCTCAAAACCTTTCCTGTTAAGGTGGCTAAACACAGTTTTTGATTCCTATGTTTCATTTACCTCTTTCTCTAAAACCTTAAATCCTTTGGTCGCCAAAAATGGTAGCAAGAAAGTTAACAACACGAACTTGATAGTTGACATAGTTGACTGTTTTTTGATAGCTGACGTATTTGCCTTTGCCATGGCAACATGAATAAATATAAACGGGCCTTTAAAATCGGTTTTCTTTATTTGCATGCAACAAGCATGTAACGATGCTCACAAGTTAACGCTATTTAAATAATAATTTGGTAGAAAGATCTTTAATTATCCCTTGTTGAAGGTTCACTGGAATATCTAGAATTTCCTCCGTTACTGTCCACACACTCGGTTCGAGAAGTGTAGGGTGTGTTGTGGCTGGATCCCATTACCCTGAGTCTCCATCTTCCATATTAACCCTCTGAGTCAAACTTTCTCGTATCTTTCTATGTTAAGAAGCACCTCGCAGGGGGGGCTTTAGTGGGTGTTTTCATAATAGCCAATCATAAGAGACCTACAGTCAGCCATTTGTTACGTCAGATACGTATGTGACGTATGTGAACCACTTACGTATGTTCTCAGTCACATACGTCAAAATATAGTTGTTATAAAAACAGAAACAATACAGATGGAAGCTCTGGGTAATGGGCTCCTGTGGCCTGTTTCTCGAAAGTCCCGAAACGTTTCGGGCCTATTTCGGGTGCCACAATTCCCTTTATATCTTCGCAACGCACAGGTTCTAAGCAACCAAACTTCGCAATCCTCATAGTTTTTCTTACATTAAAAACATGTTAAAGGATCAACTTTTCAAAATAAGCAGATTGCAGTTAGACAGCTGGCTTCTCGAGCCCGAAAAGTTCTCGGGACTTTCGAGAAACAGAGCCCTGGTTGTGGTCTGTCGTCTTTCACATACATGCGTAGGTTGGGTGGGTGGGTGGGTGAGATGATAAAGGCTAACAAAGGCGCCTTTACAAGCTGACGTACTCTCGCACCCCAAAGAAAGAATTGTAAACCATACTTCAAATTAGCAACACAACTGTAACCAGTTTTGTTTCACTAAAAAGCAGCTCAAACCTTTTTTACGACGGATGCCTGGCATTTTTACGTATACGTTACGTTCGGTGGTCGGTAACTCAATACCCCAGGATTAATTTCTGTAATCAAGGTCTGGCAAGTGTACTTTGTAGTCATGCCGCGAAAAAAGCGATTTGCGTATTTGATTCAGACCAAGTTACCGGATGAGAGAACGACGTCCCTTAACCGTCCTCAACTTCCCCGTTTTCTGGTTCCCTTCGGTTCCCCGCCTTTTTTTTCCCTGTTTCACTTTCCCCTCGGGTTCCTCGCTACAAATCCCTAATTACTAGTACTTTTGTATTCAAGTGACGTTTGAAACAAAGATCTCCCTTTTGTGATACCTTTTTGTAAGAATCTTCAGGCCGACATTAAGCAAACTTTTAAGGACGTACCTAGGCATTTTGTTCATTTGTATTTTTGTTTTTGCGAGTTGTTCATTTACGTGCATGTGAACACAGGCAGACAACCTTAAGGGTGCGAGAGCGCGTGACGGCACGTTATTTTGAGACAGTTGTGACGGCCGATTCAACAGATCGAGGAAAATGTTCCATAAAAAATTCATTTTATGGACAGCCAGATAAAAAAGCTCACTCACCTACTATTTTCTGCGTTGTCTTGAGTGATTTGATGGGTTTTTGGGACGCTTCGAATTCCTCTTCAGATGCCACACGGCGTCACATACAATATCAATAGACAAGGCGCGCAACTTCCAAGACCGCTTACGGCCGAGTGCCTCCAGAATTTAGCCAAATTTCTCCCACTTCCAAAGGTCGCTCACCTCCTAGCCTTCGGTACGAAGAAAGTCGATAATTTTGCTAGCATCGTGCCAAAAATGATCGCATTTACACAACTCTGCAACGGCAGGTACAAGACACAGGTCACAGGTCGTTGTTTTACTTTAACACAGGAAGTATCCTAACCCTAACCCTAACCTTAAACCTAAACCCTAAAAAAACCCTAATTCGGCCTAAGGTTAGCTTTTATGAATGTTTAGGATACTTTCTGTATTGGTAAAACAATGACCTGTGAACTGTGACCTGTGTTTTGCACTTGCCTGCTCCGCAACCTCAAAATCCTGCTCGATTTTCAAGCCTCGCTCAGCTCTTTTGTTATCGTCAGAACTCACCCATCATTGGAATTTGATCAAATCAAATTAACCAATCAAAAAGCGCAGATTTATAATTTTGTTCCTCTTGGGGAAAATCTGCGCTTTTAGATTGGTTAATATGATTTGATCAAATTTCAATGATGCATGACTTCTGTCCTGGGAAAACGAAAAAGGACTGTCTGGAAGCCTGGAAAAGCTAGCCATGTCCCCGATACTCCCCCGCTCCGTCCAGGGGATTAGGAAGAAGGGGTGGGGGAGGGGGGGGGGGGCGTGGTTTCAATTGACTAGCGCAAGGCAAAAGAAATGTAAAACTCTAGTCTAACACTCAATTTTTTTCCCAGAGTATACAACTTTGAGAGCATATTTTTAAAAGAACTACTCATACGTCTGGCATGCAGGGTTTAAGAGAACGTATTCAGGCTCAAAATCACCAAAAAACAAGGACATCCAGCCTCCATCCAAAAATAAATAAAGAGATGTATTTGTAAAAATCCCCGGTTTACTTGCAGGTCTTCTATAATTTCCTGACTGTATAATGTTTCCAGAACTTGAAACTGCTTTTCAACATCGTGAATCATGTGATAAGATTTCCGGAAATGTGAATAACACATGTTGAAGGTTATCTAGTGATTGCGTGACAACGTGAATGTGTTTACAATCGCTTATGATTTTATATGGGGACCCTAAAAAACTCTTTCGTTGCAAACACTCGTTTTTCAATAATTGAAAACTCGTTCTCTTGATGCGTAGTGCAACGACTTTTCAGCTCAAAAGGTAGTTTTTTGACAGACTTGATAATGTCATTTCCTGTCTCCGAGTGAATAATTTTGATGACCAGAATAATTTTGATGACCATCAGTGGTGTTCCTTATTTCCGCTTTTCTTTTTTCGAAAATTCAGGAAACAGTAAACAATTTCAAGGCACTGGGAAAGAATCTGTGATCACTGCTCTTGCATCCAGTGAAATGGTATTGGACGTGCTTTGTCGTGGATGGAATTCTTTTGGAGTGAGGTTTTGGAGCATAGGTTACAAGAAACGTCTGTTTCTTCAATTTTGCGTGCTCTTGTTTATCGTGGTGTTTGGATTTTTTCTGTGGACTTCTTTATTCGCAAATTTATCTGACCTGAAAATTACACAGAAGCAACATGGCAATGGAAGTACAGCTTGGGATAAATGGGCCGAAAACAATGGTCTTCAGTCCATCGGAGACATTTGGGATAGTTGCGGTAAGTAGATATTTGAAGAATTGTGCCCTTTATGGTTTTGTACTTGAAAAAAATTATGCAACACATAACTTCCCCAAAGTAGTTTAAAAGCCTGAAAATTAAATTTTGTCCTGATCGGAGTAGGTGACTAAAAGAACCGAGCATTCGACGGAAGTGGATTAAAATTAATATATTCCGATGAAGCTGAGGGGAACAAGATCATGACAGTGTGACAGTCGTCAAAAAAAATTTGCAACAATAACTTCATTTCTATTTCAACCATTTGAGCCTTTTTGTTAGTACAATCAAAATGTTTTTGTTCTTGGTTTGAAATCTTTTGATGGAAGGTAAAGTAAACCGGCGCGTAGGCCCTTGCAGCGATCTGCTTCCTGTTTTATTGCAAATCGGAAACAACCATTTATAACGAAAGGGTCGTTTGTCAACACTTGGGTGGCAACGAAAACAAAGATAACAGTATTTTTGTCATAGAACACGTCACGCAAGCGTCACTTTTGAAGTGATCTACTCTTCGTGATGTCTCTTCTACTCAGCCAATCAGAGCGTGGCCATGGAGTGAATGTAAACGGATCAGAGAAAGGGCAACGGAGTGTGTCAATTTTGTCCTCTAACCTTGACATAATTTACCAGTCTGAAGTCAATGGAGTTTTACCCTCTCTCAACCGGAAGTGAAATGTTCACCCCCATGGAAAGACTTTTTTAATTCTCTTTACTCTTTGAATGACCCACTCCCCTCTTGTATTATATGCTATAAAAATAAATAATAATCGTTATTATATAGGTATTATGCTTGGAAATATAACAATTGAATCTTTTTTTTGCAGATTCCAACAAGGCCCGGAAAAAAATAGGCAAAGTAGTAATTCATTATGATGCAAAAAAAAGAAGAGTAATTGCCACAGCAGTTGCCAATTTCACAGCAAGTAAGACTGGAATATAATGTCGATAACATTGACGATATTTGCAGATATTTTTACTCTTGTAAGGGAGGAGATCCTTAACTGCAAAACCATTGCTAGACAATTCTCATGTCCCTCAAAAAACAGGTGGAGAGCCATTTCCTTGAGTGAACCACAGGGAGCCCAAGCTCAGTGTAAGCATGGCCGACAAAAATATAAGGATTTGTACGGAAATCCCGATAAAAAGCTTAAGAAGATAATTGTGTGAGAAAAATCTCAATGAAAAAGCCTAACCTTATTGCCATTGTGGATAGCTTCCTTGTGGTTTTTTTTTCCAGATCTGACATGATTTGAGCCATTTTTCAATTTCTGGGTTGTCAGCTGTTATGATAAAATCCCAAGGCCAGCGACTAAATCCTCAGGAGCCACCAATTTCAGTCAAATATTCCTGGATAAAATGTTCCCACAGTCACAATTACACATCAGAATCAATTGACAAAGATTGAACTTTCATTTCAACCCATCATCAACACAATAGGAGTCCTGCGAGCAATGTCAGGCAGTGGATATTGCAACGAAACAGCTTTTGAAGGAGGTGCTTTATCACCAAAGTGGCCATGGCTTCGACCGTTGATAAATAACAAACTGAGTTGTACCGGGGTGGCAGAGCGTAGTTAGTGTCAACCGCAAATTTCTTTATTCCCCTGGGTCAAAGTTTATTTGTATTTGCATGTTAATTCCTTGAAGGCTTGCTCTCAATGCACTCATGTCGTGAGACCCAGGGGAATAAAGAAATTTGCGGTTTGACAAGCTACGGTCTGCCACCCCGGTAAGGCTCAGTTTGTTATCAACGGTTGAAGCCGTGGCCACGTTGGTGATAAAGCAACTCCTTTCAAAGCTGTTTTATTGCAATATTCACCGCCTGACGCGGCAGGTACAAAACACAGGTCACAGCTCATTGTTTTACCAAAACAGAAAGTATCCTAAACATTCATAAAAGCTAACCTTAGGCCTAAAAACTTTTATTTAGGCCTAATTAGGCCTAAGGTTAGCTGTTAGGAATGTTTAGGATACTTTCTGTATTGGTAAAACAATTACCTTTGATCTGTGTTTTGTACCTGCCGCCACCCGACGTTGCTCACACTCACTGGACTGCTATAATTGCGTTGTATGATGGGTTGAGATGAAAGTTCAATCTTTGTCAATTGATTCTGATGTGGAATTGTTACCGTGGGAACATTTTATCCAGGAGTATTTGACTCCAATTGGTGGCACCTGAGAATTTAGTCTCTGGCCTTGGGAGTTTATTATAACAGTCGACAACCCAGAAATTGAAAAATAGGTCAAATCGTGTCAGATCTGGAAAATAACCACACAGGAAGGAAGCTATCCACAATGGCAATAAGGTTAGGCTTTTTAATTGAGATTTTTTTCATATAATTATCTTCTTAAGCTTTTTATCAGAATTCCCATACAAATCCTTGTCGGCCATGCTCACACTGAGCTTGGGGTGCCTGTGAGTGAACCTTTGCCATTGGTAGATACAAAACACATGTCTCTGTTTTATCAATACAGAAACAAATGTAAACATTTGTTAAAGCCAACTTTAGGCCTAAAACTCTTGTTTAGGTCTAATTAGGCCTGAGGTTAGCGTAAATGAATGTTTGGGTTTGTTTCTGTATTGGTAAAACAGAGACATGTGAACAAGACCTGTGACCTGAGACCTTTGTTTTGCACCTATTAGCCCCAGCCCCCACCCATAAAAATGACAATCTCATCTACCCCGAAAGTAGTGGGAGGAGGGAAATTAATAGAAAACTTATATTGCACACCTCGTGTAGAGCCTTTAGAGCCTGTAAACAAATGGATTTAACATGCACCCTTGCTGAAAATGGTGATGAGACTTTCAAGAACAGAAATGATTTGGATTGTGCAAAATTTGGAGTTGAATGTAAGCATAAAGGGGGCATATTTTTTAAGTTGATGTAGAGCTTGGTAATCATTGAGTTCTGATCTGCCCCTCACTGAGAAGTAAAATAATTGTCTGACATTTATAGATAGAGTAAAATCTTTGGGAATAGGACAGAGTAAAATCTGTAAGTCTCACTCCTTGGGGTCATTGGGTTAAAGGGGACATGAGTGGATATAGGGGTTATTAACCCATTGACTCCCAAACCAGTATAGAAGATTGGGAAATTCAATTTGTCTAGAAGACTTTGAGGCCATCATGGAAATTTCACAAATAATATGCCTCTGTGTGGTGGGCAATTTGATAGTTTCGGGAGCAGTACAGTAATGATTATGTTCATATTTCCTTACATTTTCAGAATTTTCATTGAATGGTGGTGCTGTTCATGTGATAGCTAAGTATCTTGGTCGATCACTATATGATGTCAAACATAAAATCTGTAAACTGGAAGCCAAAACATTTAGGTGTCCAGTGGAAAAAGGTATGCACTAATGTAGCCCTTATCTAAGTTTTGAAACTGAATCATTTTGAGACTGAAGATCTTAATCGCAGTTGTGAACACTTCTTTAGCAGAAGGGAAAGAATTAAAGGTTTTTTCAGGCTTTTTTTCACTTCCACTAAAGAAGCATATACAATATTATTGCAAAGAACTTCAATTTCAAAATGTTTCATTCCACACTTCAAATTTAAATTATGTCTTTCGCATATACATAGGGGTCTGCCAAATCTGCGACCCTTCGAGCCATGAGAGCCATGCGAATTTCACATTTAAGTCTAAGCACCCATTTCAAATGGTGCTGATAAACAGTTATTAAGTCTAAGCACCCATGTTAAAATGATTAGCTTTCAATAACTGTGTGACTCGCATGTTGACTTGCATGGCTCGCCATGTTGGCTCGCATGGCTCGCATGACTCGCATGGCTCGCGCTCGCATGACTCGCATGGCTCGCAGGCTCGCACATTAGTACAACTCTATACATATTCTCTAACACATTATATTCTCACTCTACTCTGGGTTTATAATGAACTCTTAAAATGGCCATCTCTCATTTGGCTTGGTTGAGCACTGCACCAGCATTGCAGAGGTCATTGGTTTGAATCCCATCGAAGCTTGAATATTTCAGGCTTGCCTTTCGCTTCTGCTAAAGAAGTGTCCACTAGTGAAAAGATCATCAACCTCAAAATGTTTCATTTCTCACTTCAAATAGTCTTAAAAGGACAGAGAAAAACTCTGACCAGGTGCTACATGGCCAACGTTTGCAAAAACGTAATCTTTCCTTGTATTAAAATATGTCAAGTGAACATAAAATTTGATATCAGTATGGTATAATTATATTGAACAGCTGAGGGGTGGTTAGGGATGCCACAGCTTCCAACATACATTCTCCTAATTAACCACTCATTTCATTTTCTGGGTCTATCCACATCAGAATTGTCAGAACACAAAAATACTTTCAACAGTGCAGTCATCTCTATTTGTACTGTACTTCCTTGGAGATCTCATTTGGACCCTATATTCCCCTCTGCCCTTTCTTTGCAGGCTATTTTTGGCCTCCTTCTAGTCTTTCCAAGGGTACTTTGCCTCTTCCCTTCCCCCATATAGCAAATGTGATTTACACATAAAATGAAGAGATTATTTTCGCTGTTGACTCGTGGATACCCAGGCTGGTATCCCTGTGATGCAATTGCCTGAGTCATTGTCGAAAAATACATCTCTTGGTTAAGTTCCTTGTGCCTGTTTGCTGATGGTATAACTCATCAAAGTTTATTTATTACCTCATATTGAAGGGAGGGTACTAACACCTTTTTGTCCAAGGATGATTGGGTAAATTATGTACTATTACATTTTGTAACAAAATAATAATAATTTAAGAGGTTTTTAGGCCAAGCATTAACCCTTTTGCACTGTGTGATTTCCCATTGACAAGTAAACTTGGCTAGCATATTAGGCAAAGTGAAATCTGTAGTTGCCATCTGTCTCAGGAGGAAGAGGATTTATAATTAAAAGAAAATAATAATTATTTTCTTTAACCCTCTCTCGTGTGGAAACTTCCCTGGCATGTTAGAGAACAGTAACTAACTCCTATCCTGGATGTTTATTTTTCTGTCATCCAGTTGTATTTTCATTAGATTTCCACTCATAACAACTTTTGGCTTTATTAATTTTACATTTTCAGGAAAAGAAATGTATGTCAATGAACAAATCATGCTGCCAAAGTACATTCCCAGGGTAAGATAGTACAGCGTACCTCATTCATTTATATAGACACCCTTTTCAAAAAGTATAGACCAAAGTCAACATCATAATTAATAATAATATTGATTGTCTCCAAAGCATGGTTAAATTAATGCAGTTATTTGGTAACAAACCCGAATCAAGGCTGTCAAATCAACACACCATTATGGGGGCTAGGGGCTAGTTTTCAAGTTCCTTTAAAAATAACAATATCTGTATTGTGTCTGTCCCCCCCTCCCCCATTCCCCCCCCCCTCCCCCAATTCCCACAACTTGACATAATGGCTAAAAGAATTCAATGAAGTGAAGGTCGAAAATATATTTTTAACTTCTTTATTGATTTTGGAATCTTTTAATAATTGTCTGGCATTAGACAGAGTCAAACCTGTTAAGTCTCACTCCCAGGGGTCAATTGGTTAATGGAGGTATTGTTTTTGACTGGTTAACTGCCAGTTGGTTGAGCCTCAGATTACCGCTGCAAGGGAGGGGGTTGGGAGGTGGTGGGTGGGGGATCAAGAGTTTAAACTGCAGCCAGATCAACACTTGCACTCTTCTAAAACTGAAGAGGAAATGATGCCTTTGTTACTACATCTACAGACTGTTAGACCTTCTAGTTTTCTCATATCAGGGCCATGAACCCTCCTCTCCACTTACGTCCAGGTGCACACCCAATTTTGACATCCAACATGAAGTGTCCCTTTAAGTTTATTAGCATTTGCTACATAGATGAACTATGTAGACCAGTGTCTCTAAATGAAGTAGAGACAGCTTTTAAGAGCACAAAAAGTGGAAAGGCACATGGACAAGATGGCAAGATGCTGAAAACCACCGAATCCTTTACCTACCTTGACAGTACAGTAACTACTACAAACTCATTAGCCCCTGGTGTTGTGGCCTGGCTTTGTTCTGGATGCAGACACTTCCACATATTATAATTACATGTACTGATTGTAAACCTGCATAACAAGCACTACAGCGAAGTAAACGAGTCCTCAGAAGCCACCATGTAAGTGGCTGATAGAAGTACATCACTTCCCTTCAAAATACCCCTTTGCTTTTACATTTTTCTTCTTATTATGCTATACAACCAGGGAAGTGTAAAAAGTAAAAAAAAAAATATAGCAACTATGCACTCACCTGAGCCTTTGAATTTTTTTATCAGAAAGGCCTCATGGTAATTTGCAAAAGTACAAACTGGGAAAAATTAACATTATTTTGTTGATTTTAGGGTGAATACTTTGCAACTGCAAAGCTGATAAGTAAACATGAAGAGTGCCTTGCCATGACAGAATCCAACATCATGCTATGAGGAGAAGAATAACATCATTGTTGATGCTGATTTGTAACAAGCAAAAGTGACCCGAGGAACATCTCCTCTTAACTGAAGAGTATCATAAATTCAAGTCTAGTATTGTACACCAGAGCATAAAGCGTACACCCAAATAGCTGGGGTTACATTTCCTAAAACTGCGACAACAATGAAATACTGTAAGAATTTTGGGAAAGGAATGGAAAGAAGATTTTATAATTATAATAATTATTATAAAGATGCATTTTCCCTCATCATTCACGCATTCAATTTCATGAAAAGTAAACAGATATAATAAGGGAGGTGGCCTATCAATTTAATGCTTCAAATCCAAATTTACCTGAGCTTGTGGAAATTCTATTCTAATTCTCTTGCATAATATGAAGTAAAAGGTACTGGTACGTTCAATCACAGCCACAATACCAAATTCTTTAATTGCGAACAACAGTTCCAGTCCACCGACAGTCGGTGGAGTGGAGCTGTTCTTCACGATTACCCAGACTTAAATGAAGAGCTTTGCAAATCGTTAGGTCTAGATCTGTGATGGTTAAAATTGGCATGAGGTTTGAAACTTGCTTTTCAAAGTTAGAGTTGAAACAGCATTATTCAATTTAGGTTATGTTAGGTACTATTTTATTAAATGCTTGAGCTCAGAAAAAGTTTTATTAACTAAAGTTTTATTTTATTGATACAATCCAGCTGAGAGGTCGATCAATTTTCATAACATATGCATGCATTAATAATTAAACTCAAGTGTGGAATTTCTTGAGAGGGTAATCAACTTTGCTTTTAAGGTGAATAATAATAAATTATGATATATTTTTATAATTTATTACTTATTCCCAAAGTTAACAGCATCTCGTGCAAACGTGAACTGCAATTGGCCCAATATCTACTTCAAAAATTTATAAAATCACATAACCCTTTGACTCGGAAGCCGCCCTGAACCAGCCATACGATTTTACTTGTCAATGGGTTAATCACTCACTGAACAACCATGTCCCCATTAAAGAGTTATATAAAAACTGAAACCCTGAAGAAACAAGGCAAAGTGAGTTCAACAACCATCTTGATCATAATGGGACTTTTTAAAAGATCGACCTGTGACGGGAACATCTACGAAAATGTTACCTCAAAACATAACTTTGCATGATCATAAGTCATTCACAATTTTACCACCTCAATTATGTTGTACAATGTTTAATAGTGAAATATCGTAAAAATAAGGAAAACTTGTCAAAGGAAGACTCTCCGTGGCATGGTCATGTTGGCGACAAAACCTCATTTGGTGATAATTATGAAGTTGTTTTTATGCTGAGTACTGCAAAATAATGAGAATGAGTACTTTTCTTGTTTTAACCAACGATATCATTTTGTTGTTAACACTGTTGTTTCTTTAAGTCCCTAAAAATTCTTTGTAACCTTAAATAACAGAAACACAAGGCACAATGTTCCGAAAATACTTTTATTTATTTCCAAGATTCCTTTAAAATCCGATTTGCGCTATAGTTATTTTACATCAAATTAAATGTTCAGACAATCTGTAATCTAGGTAACTTGATAATGTAAGTGCAATAATTATTAATCTTTGAGGCCATTTCTGCATTAGCCTCAGTGTTTTGGCAAAGTGGGTCCAAGAGCAAGTTCGTAATGGTAATTAACCATAGGAATGAAAACTAAATGTACTTCATCAGAAACGTTTTACACTTGGAAACTTGTTCCCAGAGGTTAATTAATATGGACTCAAAATTGTCAAAGAAAAAGGCAAAACTGTCTAAACCAAAGCTCGATAATTTCTTGTAAAATTTGTCACAAGGGTGACTGCAAAAGGAAAAATTAACATTAAGCAGGTGACACACAGTTCATCTTTCTTCTGCTTAATGCTGATCAAAACAGGCCATTCACACAGTTCAACATTATTTTTTTAATCAACAAAAGTTGCACAAGCATGAATGTTTGAGTGCAACTGAACCATAATTTTAATTTATGGTACTTTTTCAAATGCTACATACTTTTAAAGCAACTTCCAAAACAACAAAACTCAAGATTAAACTTATTAAATCCAGAATTTACAGTGAACGTTTGATGAATTTAGAAATAGTGATTCTATTCGGGGACTGGGTTGAGCCTGTTCTGACAACTGCTTGCAAGTAAGACACACATTCAAAGTGTTTCTTAGTATTTTTTAGCGTCAATTGAAGGTGATATGCCAAACTGGTGCAAGGTCCCTTTAGAAAGCTTGTAAATCAGTTCCTTTGTTTATCTCACTTGGCCCAAAGCCCATAGAATAAAAAATAACCTTGGAATTAGGGAAGGGTGCAAAATTCAAATTCAGTTCAAAAATGTATCCACTTAATTAATTAGGTAATTTTTATATGTTTCCAACTGTTAGGGCGAGGTATTAGTTCAACTATTTTTGCCCTTTTCTCATTAAGTGTTTATGTTTTTAGAGAATAAACTGTCTGTCTGTCAAATGTTGCTTTGAGAGATGTAGATTTTAAGGTTCAGTTGCATTTTACACCATGTGATGTCAGCTTAAAGGTCACATATACATGTAATATGAACACCTATATGTAGACATCTCTTGATCCAGATACACATACAGTTCAAATGTAATAATTACTCAAATTATCAGTATGCTATAGAGTGGTTTTCAATTGAGTGTCGAAAGTAATAAGATAATTACTTTGGTTTTGCATTACTTTACTCAGTGATTGGTTCAAAGTTCTCACACCACTTTTTTAACCAATCAGAAGGGGAACCAAAACCAATCGTAGCTTGCGCGTGCACATTTTCCCGCGTTTTGTGTCGGCTACATGTAATTACTTTGAGTTTTGATTGGTTTACTGGATTGTCTCCGTCCTTTTTGATTGGCCAAAGTAATTACTTTGGTTTTGGTTTTACGACACTCGTTTGAAAACCGCTCTATCTACCCTGAAGAACCATCATGATTCTAATAACTTACATAAAGTGCAAACAAGTAAGAGCATCAGTGTTGCATCACCGTTTACGAGCGAAGGCGAAGCTGACAGTATGTAGATGTGATACAACAGACTACAGGCAAGGTGAATTAAGGCACAGTTTAGCTTTCATATCCCTCAATAATTATTATTTATGTAGTATGAGGCATCTGAAGAAGATCAATCTCAAAAAAACTCGTAAACCAGGACAGTCCAGATAAAATAATACATTTATGTGAACAACCATTAATTCATGAAACGTTTCGTTTTTCTTCCTGAATTATTGATGAGTTGAATAATAATACTAATATTAGTTACTTTGTCACTCACTTTTTTCACAAGTCAGACATAATTATCACTCACAGGCACATTACATTGATGACCATGATGCAAAGGCAACAAAAACCGCTACAAATTTGCTTTTTAGGGCATCATAATTATACAAAAATCATTATAATATTACACAGAACAAAAACAAGAAATTGTAGAATTATCTTACTCCTGGCACAATTACAATTATTTACAAGACAGTTCTTCCATGAGCTCTTCAGTTACTGCCACTAATAATTTATTGCACTCATTAAACATAACCATAACACTGACATTTAAAATATAATTTGTTCAATTTCAAAGTTATACAATACATAATATGCAAAGAAAAATCACATTGTGAAGTTAAGCATGCAAGTTCATTATAGTGCCATTACTGTCGCGGTTAATGATGCATTTACTTTTAGCTTGAGGCCAATTTAATTCTACAAAATAATTTTGCCCACAAATTTGCTTGAATAGCATTCACAAGCACATGCCTTTCCAAAGTTGGGAATTAAGGCCACATAGATTCTTTTACACTGTCTCATTATGGATTCTTATTTATACTGTCTTATTATGGATCACGACAAATTTTTTTCTACATACTTGTCTCAGAGAAGTTGAAAAAGTTCAAGCGGGACAACGTTCGTTCTACTTATTGTAAGTAAATTGTTAGGATCAACAGATTGATCAATGAATCATAATGTTCTTTATTTTCATAAAGATTAACTCTTTCTAGAAAAAGGAACACATCACTTTGTATCAAAATTTATAAACTTCCAGTTCTTGGCAAAGATGATTCACCTTGTGGGACTGTGTACAATGTACATTTAAGTACTGTGGTATTAGAAAAAACTTCACCACAGCAGCAAAAAACACACTGGCATTAAAAATGTTCATCTATTAACAATTACGATGATGATGTTGATGTTGAAATTTAAGTACCCTTCTAGCTTATGCAGCTAATGAAAACGTTTCGTAAACTTGGATTCAAGGGGAAGAATGACAAAGCACTTGGTTACCTTTGTTATAGTAAACCAACAATGGTTGAGGTTCCAATTGCTTGTTTACTATTACTAGTAGAAAGAGGCCTAACTTCAAACAATGGTTGACAAAGTTAGCTACAGTAAACAAGATTAACTAGCAATAAACAATGCTCTTTTAGGTTGGTTTACCAAAGGAAACTTTACTTCCATTCTACCACCATTGATGCTCTAACAATCCTTGGAAACATACATTTCAGGGGAAGATCTAGGATAAATGATGACTGGTTTCCAAAACAACCAAATAGTTTCTTGGGGGTCCCGGGGCATACTCCCCCGCAATTTTTTTTGGGATTTTAGCCCTTTAAAGTCCCCTTTCCTGTGTTTCTGACCGATTTCTGTAAAATGGTAGAAACTGCTATGTACATGTATCTGTCCCTGCATTTACCACGGAAAACTGAAAACACCGTGTTTACCGAAGGAAAAGTCTGTTAAGCGTAGTTAACTTGGGACCTCAACCAATAATCCTTTTTTTCAGTTACATGTCTAACATTATTATACAAATAATATTACACCTGTTGTTCTAAAATTATAACAAGTAGAAAGCTTTCCAAAATTCCCTTGCATTAGCAATGAAATAATGAATCAGTTGACTTTCAAACAACTGGCATTGTACTGATCACAAATTATTGACAGCCAATCACTGAAATATTTTCCTTAGTAGTACATGTAAACAATAAAATAGTTCCTAGAACATCCTTATTTTCATGCTGAAAAATACCTATTAATTTTCCCTACAAATACTGGTAACTCTGTCCAATATGTTGTTCTTGTAATCTTAAAAAGTCCCACCTTCAACCAACAGGCTTTTCATCCGTGTGTTTATGTTATGGAAATTCACATTGCTTATCGTAGTGATCTGATTGGATGAATTTCAGCTTTGGGTAGATTTTCATGCGGCATGCAATACACCTTATTCCAAAATGGCCACCATCTTAATATTCTTTTGTTGGTATTCAAATTAGCCCTCCCTGCCTCGTTTTTAAGCTCAAAAATCAATAGAATATTTTATCTTGAATGAGGCAACAAGGACCAATTTGTATGCGCATAAATCAGTGGCCATTTTGAAATAAGGTGTATGCCTGTCGGTTGAAGGTGTGCCTTTAAGCTACGTGTAACTATGATTATGGTCCTAATGCAATAATACTATGCACTGCAAACAGTGACGTAAATAATAAAAATATTTCTGTCAATCTGTTCTGGTCAATGCCCTTATGCCAATAATACACTACTCACAGTTGCCTGTGATAAAATCTGTGGAAACAAGTGGAAGCTGTCATAGGCCATAACTTTTTGTCCATCAAAAGATACATGTGCTCATGGAGAATAGCTATAATAATAATAATAATAATAATAATAATAATAATAATAATAATAATAATAATAATAATAATTATTATTATTATTATTATGATCATTATTATCATATTTAAGAGACTTTCAAGAATTCAAAACACTGAAAAATACTCAAAGGTTTCATGAAAGAATACATTGCACATGCTACATTACACTGAAACCTTCATTTAATCAACCTTTTATTAAGAACAATGGTCAGTCCAGCACCCACTCACTGTAAAAAGTATAAAAAGATGCCATGAAAGCCTGAAATAACAAACTACATTCCCTGATTCCTTAGCATTCTATTTACTCAAGGGTCCACTACAAAGGCAATCTAATATTCCAGAGAAAGCGTTAATAGCTTTATATCATTCTTTTTGCTGCTATAGAATAATATTATTATTTTGTCATCTATCTCACAGCCACTGCTGAATGCTTCATTAGAGAAGAACAGAGGTTTGGTTGTGCATGCCAGAAAAATGACTGTTTCAACCAAAATGGCCTGTAGCAAAGCAAAAAAGTGGCGCACATGTTTCAGCCCAATGCCATCAATAAAGAGAGAGAATGAGAAAACAGTGCACATGCTCAAAAACTCTTCTTGTGAAAAACACACAAAGACAATTTACTGTAAGAGCTTTTAGACTAGTGGAGTTGAACATAATATTTTTCTATTTGCTTCATCAAATATTTTGGACGTTGTGTTAAAGTTTAGATAATTCTTGAAGGGGGCAGGGAGTCAGTCTGCAAACGTTTAAAAACTAAAACGACTTAAAGATGTTTCAACGGCTGTTTAAAGTTCTGTCACAAGTTCTTGTCAAGGTTGTAATGCTCTCACCAAGGCAATTACTCAAGCAAACAATCCAAGACGAGTTGTCTTTGCTGATAAGAAGGTGTGCATGACAAATACCACTGGCTTGGGACAGCCATGGAGATCCAATTCCAAATCTAACTCCTGCGGAGACAAACATGTGGGATTCTTTATTTAATAACTGAAGACCTACATCCCAATAGGCTAAATAAATAAATGGTCATTAAAGTGCTACTATCATCAAATTTTGATCCCTTGAATATTAAGGTTTATCACAAATAGAATTCCAGGAAAGATATATTAAAAACGCTGTTTACTGTTTGGAAATATCTGCATTGGTTCTGGAGTTATTTCAGTTTGAAAAATGTGTAAAATATGCAAATGAGAGGACTGATGTTGTCATTCACTCAAGCCAATATACAGTACATGTAGTATCAAATATAATTATAAATAAAGCTATCTCGCTCACTTTGCAGCAGAGACCATTGCAACTTGGTAGGCTTATTGTTCTACGGGAAACACACCTGCGGCTATAAAGAAATTAGTTCCCATGGCAACTCACTCTTTTCCAGTCCCCTCCAACTGGATTTCAACGTTTTTGGTGATCTTACATGTAAGCTAGGAAAACATTTAACAAGGCCAAAACCTCAACCTAACATATCTATATCCTTGCAGGATCATGCAGATGAGCCGCCATTGGCAAATACCAAATGCCAGACGTGGCCAGCAAAGCCTTTAATATCAGGGAGGTCTGGAACCCAGTATGTTGCCATGGTAACAAAACTGGTAAGCTCATGTTGTAGAACACATCTACTAGAATCTTACTGCAAAGAATCAAGCATTTCTGATACAAATTGGCTAAGATATCTTTTTTCATCATATTTGATCAAACTTTGGTTGAGTTTATGACATCATTACTTGGTAATTTGCATATTTTAACAACTTGAAAAAGAGATATTTGAAAATAGTAAACAGCATTCTTCTCATATAGATTCCATGTTTACATGTACAGGGTGTTTCAAAAGTTTGTTCTGATATTGTTTGCTTATATTTCAGTAATTACTGTACCTCTTGGAAATTAAGTATGTTGTTCCTTATTGATTTTACATCGAATATCTTATTTAAATAAATATTAGTAACTAGAATGGCCTCCTTTATTTTTTAGATATTTCTAAGGGGTGGGGCATAATAATGCGCGAGCTCCTGAAGCGTGTCGAGAGTTGGCATTTTTCCGCCCGTACCATAGTCGCCTTCTCGTCTTGTCCAGTGTTTCAAGGGCTGGATCTTTGTACGCTGTCTCGTCAATGATCTTCAGATCAGGAGAGTTTGCCAGCAAGTTGTCCATGGATACAAAAGTTTGGCAAATTCTTCTGACACGCCTTCTTTGAGCTAAACCGCGTTCTTTTCGTCGGTCTGTCGCCTTGAGCTTAATGGTTTTCTAGAATTTCTTTGATTTACATGTACATTGTAGTACTTGGAGGTTAAGGTCTGGCCACTGGGTAAGATGTGTAACTTCGTCAGACCATGACCCGTCATACCTCTCCATACCATCACCCTTGCACTTTGTTTCATCTGGTATGCCAGGGGAACGTCACACTGCTGAGAGCCCCATACAATGGGGTTTTCTGGTTTCGGGTAATGAACTAGATACATGTACTTACGACACTCATCTGTAAATAAGAACTTCTCCCACTCCTCTGCTGTGAGCATGCAGTATTTCCAAACAAATTTCAAATGGGGCCTTCTTTGCTTATCACTTAAAGGGGCTAGGTCACGCAATTTTAGGCAATTTCAGCACTGATCGAATGATCATAGAATTAACTAAAATAGCAAAATAACTGTTCAAAACTGTACAAGAACTCTAACAAAACACACGGAAGCCAAGAACGGACATGTATGGACAAAACTGGATAGGATTGAAATGGATTGAATTTGGGTAAATTTGAAAAAAGGTGGGCACGTCGGCCCACATTTTTTCAAACTTATATCAGTCTGTATCAAAATGTCATTTACACAGCTGGAAAATCATTCTCAGTTGTTACATTGTATGTGGCCGTGATTTTGCAAATGAAAGACTCTTGCTCTGCCAATTTGACGTTTAGAGCTCATAATTAACAAAATTAAACAAATTTTCCTAAAATAGCGTGACCTAGCCCCTTTAAAGGGTGTTTCTTATTTGGCTTGAAAGCTTTCCACTCTTTGTTGGTCAATCTCCGTACTGTTGTGCTTGAAACGTTGATATCATGATGTTGAAGTTTTTAGCAATCTTTCTTGTTGAATTATTACACTTATACTTAACTTTCTTGATTACACTTCTTGCACAGTTTGTCAAAACATATGGCCATCCGCTCCTTGGTTTGTCCTCAAAGGACTTCCTTTTTGACCACTTGTACACCCATTGTTCTGTCTTTTTAAACAATTTGGCAAATTCGTTGACCATAAAATAGCTGCCTGAGCTCTAGCACAAACAGTGACTGCCTGACAGTGACTGTGATTTCCGTGACAGAGCAGAGAAAATCCAAAACAAAGGGAATAAATACGAAAATAGACAATGCGCAGGAAAAATATGGCGGGACAAAGCATGTGTGTTTGCACATTGGGTGCGAAAATTCAAAAGTGTTGTCATTTACTCAAATGTTAGATTGAAATTGCTTTGAACAATTATTTAGATAAATTTATTAACTGAATCAGTTTCAATTAATTTTGCCTAAAGATACATTAAATTCTTGAGACAAAATGCAATTTTCAATCAGAACGAACTTTTGAAACACCCTGTATGTCACAGATAGGAAAGATGAGAATTTTGTCATAGTAGCACATGTTCCAATAGAACAAAATTGTGGCAGCCACAAAAGCCCCCTCAGGATGGTAAGGCATAACACTGATAAGTTTAGAGTTCATTGCAACTGCGTGAGCAGTGAACCATGCAGACTTGTTAAGCACAATAAATACAGTT
Organism: Montipora capricornis; assembly: GCF_036669925.1. Lineage (NCBI taxonomy): Eukaryota > Metazoa > Cnidaria > Anthozoa > Scleractinia > Acroporidae > Montipora > Montipora capricornis. Next base: position 39,849,842 of record NC_090892.1, read on the forward strand.
GTATTTGCCATTAATATTGCCATCTAGAGGAGGATCTCCAATATAAAGAGATAATAAACATTTTTTCTCTATTTTTTTCTCTATAATTTCTAGTAAAGAATAATTATTTAAAACAAAAGGTTTGACTTTTGTTTTTTCATTGTTTTGCATTCAGAACTATTAAGTTTGTAGGATCTTGAACATGGAAAATAACATAGAAAACCTGCCCATTGTTTTGCTAATAAATTCTATCAGTCCAATGGAGACTAGTTCCAAAACCCTCACAGCTTTCAGCATAAATATTTTTCTCCGATTCCAGTAAAATTATGATGTCTATAGTGAGCAGCTCCAATTTTAACAGTACATGTACTAGAGGTACACAGCTGTTTACCTGTTCCGACTCATCTGCTCCAAATTCTAACCAAAGCATTCTTTGTCCATCATCTGCAGAGCGCTTCAGTTTTTCAAATGGGAAATACCATAAGACCTGTGCACGTCCATTGCCTTCATTCACACGAGCATCAGTAAGAGTAAAACCATTATCATAGTGGACAGTCAGGCGAGCATCTTGGTCTCTCCAAGTGACAGCTAACAAAATAATCCATACATAAAAATGACCGGTGGCATTTTCACATCATTCAAGGAAGATTTGAAAAGCTTTCCACACAGAAATCTCAAACAGTGCAGGGTCAATACAATTATCCAAATGAGGCTAAGTTATGCCCAATTGCCCAGCTGGTGACCAAATCACTGGATCTATAGGTAGAACTCGATAAAATAATTCATTCCTGAGATCCTACTGACTTTGATTTCTGATTGGTTAGTCATAGTTTTTCTTACCACAATTGATTTCCTTGATCAACAACGCAGCATCATGAGCTCCTTGCACCATATTGCGAGACCAGTTTGCCAGCTCCCGTGGAGTTTCCACTCTAAACATGTGTGCCTCTACTCCTTTTCTTGTCCCTGTGCGTGTTCCAAATGTCAAATCCTCACTGTGAATATTATGATTAGTGCCTTGACCTGAATGAACCAATCTAAAAAAAAATAAGAATTGTAGAAAACATAAGAAATAAGAATGTAGAGGTCATATAAGCTGGGTTCAGGCATTCCATTTTTTTTTTGGGGGGGGGGGGGGGGGGTTATGCTGTGGTCTGGAAGATGGCCTGTGGAACGAAAATGAATAATACTTGTATCAGGCCTTCCTTTGCCTCTCCTTCTGTTTGCCAAATTTTGCCATACTACACTTGATCCCAATTGTATGCTCAGGGATGTACATGTAACTAAGAATAAATTCATCTGGTTGAAGTTCCTATTGAAGTGGTAAGTTTACGCTCTGAGCATCAAAGGGACCTGGTAACAAGATAGTTCCCAGTGATTTGCAACAACCAGCATTCTTCAAGATGGCGAATACAGGGAAAGAGAAGACATGCACAACAGCACTTAAAACAATGTCTTTATTTCATTTCCAGTATCGATAAATTCTAGTGATAATTCCGCATACTAACACATATTCAATCTTTTTTTTGTTAACACATCGAATGACTTTAAACTTGGTAGAGAATAATTTGAGATCTCAGTCGCTTCAATCAATGGCCAAAATTCAGCTGGCAATCACCCCTTTCTCAAACGGCAATTTTCATCAGCAGCCGGCCCTTAGCGACATCCCTGTATGCTTATCAAAAAATTTGATTCCCATGAGCTCAAATCAAATAAAAAACAACCAAAAAAATTGAGCATGCAAAGTTAAAAACATTACCCCAAAACTGAATGAGCAGGGTTACAAAATAAAACTACAGTTGTAGTATTGATTTGTTGCCATCCTTATAAATAAATTTTAAAGATTCCTACTGAAAAGTAGCAAAGCACCAAAAACTCTTGCTAAATATTCAGCAAAAGTTGTTTTTCCACGCTCTAAAAGGAAGAAACTCTAGAATGAAGAGAATGATGAAGACGATGATGATCACGATTCTGATGCAAAATTATCCAAAAAGAACATAATCGTACCTTGTTGCTAGAAGAGGGTGGCTCATAACGGGAGCACTCCAATCATCTCTTGACCAAGGTGCTGCCACATACAATAACATATCTTTTTCTGTCAGAGCAACAAACACAGGTTTCCATTCTGTATGAGAGCTGTCTCCACCAAGATGAACTTGCTCACTGAGCCATCCCATAGCCTGCACTTCACGATACCCAGTATTTGAACTCAGCATATCATTAACTTCTTCAATTGCTGGGAAAGAGATAACAAATAATTTGATTTTCTCGGCCAGTTTGCAATAAGATCAACATAGCGAGAAAAATGTTCTGCCAATAAGAACAATATTATTTTACAGTGTAGTTTCTCATGCTACATAATAATAATGTCTCTCATTATCACTTTTTTTTTTCCATTTGACACTACTTTTGATTTTCCTTTGCAAACTGAGTTTTGTGCATGCATATCCATGCGCGCTTTCACAAATCTCATTTTGTGCAAGTATGTAATTAGTTACTGTATAACTTCCTCAACATTTCCATTTTTGAGGTTTGGATTATAAGTTTTGCACTTATGAAGTCATTGTGAAAGTCCAATGTTGAAATAGAGGACTGGTATAATTACAGTACACTCTGTAGAGTTTCAAGTTAACCATTTCCTTTGGCCAGAAAGGTTTGTCACAGATTTGAGATGCTAGTGTTTTAAAATGTTCCATAAGTATTTGTGCAATGAGGATGAAATGAACATAACTTTAATGCTCCATGAATGTAGTACTTGTTTGAACAAAAAAGTGTTAATTCTTTTGTTGGAAAGTTTTTTTTCCATTGTTAGGTTCTCAAAGTAAAAACAGGTAGTCCTATTCTAGAGGTTTACGGTATGATGGATTCCAAATTTTCCTGAAATTCTTTTAAAGCAATTGATTTCTTAATCAATATACACCGATCTGTGGAATGGGCCCAAATTACGAAGTCACTGCCCCGCCCAATTTCATTAAACATTTTGATGAAAATTCCTTTCCCACCAGCTTAAGCTGTATCGGAACAACCACAATAATGGAAAAAATAATATGTTCTCAAAATTCAACTCTGTTTTCTTTGGCAATCGCAGAAAAACTCCCACGAAGAAATCTGTGGTGAAGTCTCCCCCTTTTCAGATAATGTCTTGTTATAATCTTCTTTCTCAAGTCTTCTACGAGAACTTTTCCATGATTATACAGCCTTCCACATGCGCTCAGTTTTGTCATGGTATCAAACACAATACCTCTCAAGAATTTGAACTATTTACAAGCGGGGCAGAGACCCGTAAATTTCCGCCCATTCCACAGATCAGTGGTTTTCGTAGTATTTTCTGCTTCATGGTATTGCCCATTTTTAATACATTATAATTATTGCGTTTTGCATTAGCCATCTTTCATCAAAGGTTGAAAATAGTGTTTCAGACCAGGAATTTAGCCAAAGTATGGTATAAAATCAAAATATGTCAGAAGAAAATTAAAAATGCTAATGCAGTTTAGCTGAAAGTTTACCTCAAAATTGTGTGTCTCATTCTCATAGCATAAAATTAATACTGATGGAATAAGAACATTTTTAAAGAAATGACACCTCGAACCTATGATGTCCAAGAAAGTGACAAATCACTTTGCTTTTCACTAATAACACGAACAATCGAAGTAAAATAGTTTACTTAGGAGTGTACAGGCAGAATATTTGATACATGTATATCGTGCTTTCCAATAATGTAAACATTAATTTTAATTGTAAATTGTAATTACAAATTGTAAAATCAGTGTCAATTTGCATCAAACGTCATCTTATTTCAAATCTTAACTGTAATACTTGCAACTGAAGATAATCGAAGATCGCTCAAAACATGTCTTGTTTATAAAAATCAAAGTTGTAGTTCATTATTTATGGATTTTTGACCAATGTACATGTACCATGCCAGATATGAAAAACCGCCAAAAAGCCACTCATTATCGGTGCCAAAAAGGGTGGAAACTAAACCTCACGTGAGAACCAGACTATCCTTTGCCAAAATAGAAATGACAAAGAAAATTACGTCGCCAAAAAGATTGACTGACATACATGTAAAATGGCAAAAATTGCCCGCAAAAAGCTAAAATGGACACTGAGAACAAGTGACCAAACCCGAGCCTCTCCAACGTGCCATCAGAATATTACTACTTTCTAACTAATTCACTCAAAAGTCACTCAACTGTCAAAAATTACTTTTTTCACTTGTAACAATACTTTGAAAAGAAGCTAATTGATATTTTTTTACACCATGTAAGGAATGTGGCTACCTTTTGACAAAAAACAACAAAAAACAAACAAAATACAATTTAACAATAATTCATTGATTCCAGTTAGGCATCCAGCACCCATAATTTCGCTTTTTTCCTTTTTAGAAAAAAAAGTATTCCACCGTGATTTTGGCAATATTCCACCATGGATTACCACAAAAATGGACAATGACAGTCTAAACGCGCTCCTTTGAGCCAAGCCCTTCAAGGTTGTAGGAGTTTTTGAAGTGAAAACATGGGTCTCAGCAGAGGTCACATTGTCAAGCTGGATTTTGAGTCTCTTCTTGAGGAGACTGTGCCGTATCTTAAAGCCCTGGGGAAGAGGCTTACATACTTTAACCTCAACTTCAACAAAAACACTCCGGCATTTTAATCTGGCTGGATTTTCAGATTGAATAATTGGAAGAAAACAATAGCACTTATTGTTAAAATTTAAAAATAATACCAAAATCCAACAGAATTGTCTCCAGAGAGGCTCTTTTTGTCAAACTATTTCTATTGTTCTTTAGAATTACATATTTTAGTCTTTTTAATCCCAGATCAATCAATTATGTAGTACACGTCTTCACAAAAACTAAATAAACAATTTCTACTGGCATTACATTTGAATTGTCATTTTATTTGAATAATTGTGAGATATCGCATTGAGAATGTTGACGATGTTTTCTTAAATTTGCGTGCAAATGCGGACCAGTCTTCTCAAATTATACGAATCGGATTAAAAATTAATACTGCATCCAGTGTCAGAAGCTGCGTTTTCGAATTTTTTACTTTCTTCAGTAAACGAGCCTTCAATTCTAACAGAAATGCTTCGACTGTTTACGCTAAGGGAATTTACTCACCGACAGAGAAACAATTCGTAAACAATGCAACCACTCACAACTACAACAAAGCAAAATTTGAACATCTATCACAGCTGTTCTTTTGATATTCAATTAGAAATCCAAAGACGAAAGCGGAAAGAGCGTAATTCGATGGAATAACTCGAATCATTTTACAGCCAATATTTGTCGGCTTGACAATTTACTGAAATTTAAAACGAATTAGAATTTCAAAATGACTTGAGCACGAAAATCACACACACACGTGTTTTAATTAAATATGCCACGCACTTAAAATGTTGCTAAACACAGCCTAATTTTTTGTATAATTGTTAACCATCACACAAGTTGAAAAAATGTGGTTTATTTCCCAGGTGAAACGTGACTAATATTTCAACTCCCTTACGAACTGAGTCGCAGACATGTACAGATAATTATTCAACAAGTAAAATTGGCATATTATCTTTGACATACATACATACAACATACCTGGGGCAATGAGCCGTGTTATGTTTGTGTGGATATCTGTAAACCATTGATTAGCTGCAGATGGATCCTTCCCTCTTAAAATACAAGCCGAGCTGCCGTCGGGATTATATAGTTCGAAAGTTCTTCCAGGATTTTCAACTTTAGGGGATACATGATTTGTCACGAAGCAAAGCTTCAGCGGGATTTTCTTCACCTCAATGCAATTTCCCTTAGTTTCGGATCCTCCTTGCCCCTCACCGTTAATACGAGCATTAGTAGCTGCACTTGCGTTTAGTTCAGCTGTACGGTGAAAATAAGGCGTCACTTCTTTAACATATTTAACGGTCAAATCAACTTCTTTGCCGGCACGTTTCAGGGCCCTAACAGCTTCGTCGTGTGTAGCGTTGCGGAGGTCTTCTCCGTTGACTGCCAAAATCGCGTCTCCTATATACAAGCTCTCCGTTTGATCTGCCGCTAGACCTTTGAAAATTTTGGAAATAAGTATAGGCATCTTGTTTTCCTTCCCGCCCTTGATGCTGATCCCCAAACCTCCCACTTCTTGTTTTATAACTCGCACTATGCGGATTTGATCCGCGACGGTCTGTGGTGGTTCAACATGGTCGTTCGCTTCTGGCGAGCGCGGAGGGCTCGGAGAGGGCGGTTGACCATTCACTAAAGAGTTATCTTCAAGATTAAGAGTTAAAACGTCGTCATCGAGGGTGGCTAACACCCGTTTCCAGCCATCTTTGGAGAAAATTTCTAGCATTCCCGAACGTGAAGTGGCAGCCATTCTGGCTTCACATTCCTTCCTTTCAATTTATCCAAGAAGTCTGGTGCAGAGTCAAAGTGAAATTTGTGAATCACATGGGAAAATGAACCGGAAACCATGCATTCCAAAGCGTGTTTTTATGACTTCCCCAGACTTCCCTTAGATATGAAAGTGAGAATCCCATTGCGCATATCTGTCACTGGGTTTTAGGGTGTGGGGAAAGTCCATTTTCAAATCTCTCTTTACATTTCTTTCATCGTAACTTCCCGGGTCAATCCGATCTTCTTTAATTAAAGAGGCTGTGTCACGCAAAGTGATGTAATTATAAAAGACAGCAAGCTGCTGCAACTGTGGCGATTTCTACACTGGAAAGACTAAACGAAGATTACATGACAGAAAAACTGAACACTTTAAGGCTCTAACAACGACCGGACACAACATCAAATGTACTTTCCTTCGCAGCCCGTCTTTCGGGATGTCACGTAACGCTCCCTCCAAAAGAAACGGCTGCTCACATTGGAACCACATTCCTTTCGCATTGTTTTCATGGTCTATTAAAACAACCATGAAGGTAAGCCAATTGAGTGTGACGACAATCATTCATTGTGATTTTCTGGCAGCCCCATGTAGTTATTTCGATTGAGACGCCGAAAAAATCTCGACCGCCCAAGAAAGCGTATTTATTTTCGGCGGCAATAGTACCCATAATTTTGCAACAGTATTCATTACTCGAAACTATTTGTGTATTTGCCGGGTTTCTTCCGCAGATCGAATCTGTGTTTTGACCTAGGCAAAACCTAATGATCATCTACCGTAAGAGAAAGCCTTGCTATTACCTAGGTTTTTCACAGACGTGGTCAGATTTTGACTAGACTTTCGTTTGCTTTGGTTTCACCTCTGTTGCGTTTACGTGCATAGTGGCAGTGGAGAATACGTGAGATTTATAAAATTGCGTTTAAAGGAACACTTGATTCTGAAGTCAATAAAGATATCGAATAATGTGATTAGATTTAGATCCTTTCATTCTTTCAGTTCTCCACTTATTCTTGCGCTCATCAGGAGTTTCAGTTAGGGGGTCCGGGGGCATGCCCCCCCCCCCCCCCGGGGAAATTTTGAATTTCTAGACTCTCCCAGACGCATTTTCCTGCATTTTGAGTTCTATTTTTATTTTGCTTCGTTGTTCCCAGAAGTCAACCAATTTGAACAAATTTGAAGAAAATTATTTTGTAATGAGTTCTCACAGGCAACTATTTCATCAAAGAGAAGCACTTTTTCAATGCTTACGTGAGAACGTTATTTCCCCACTTACTGTTTATTTCTCTCTCGTTGTACCCGTGCAGTCCATGAAACTTTTTTTTATAAAATTATTTCATGAATGGTTATTGTATTTTTAAAATGGCCAAAATGCAATGTAGTTTCAGTGCAGGTTTAATCCCTGAATCAAATAAATCCTGAACAGCAACGAACCTTTTCATTGCCGTGACTTTAACTTCTTCAGTTCCCACCGCCTGCTACCGTCTGACCTTGTTGCTCCGTCGGTAGAGCGGCGGAGATCTAACCCGAAGGTCATGGGTTCAATTCCCACCCCGCTCAGAGTTTTTCTCTGTCCTTGTGTGGGCCCATTTCCATCAGTAGGGCTAACGCTCACATGGTTCATATGGGATAGAAATATAGCACTTCATATTACACTCTATTCAGTTAATTCTGTTTGAAATATAAGTGCTACACGGCCAACGTTTGTCTAAACGTAACCTTTCCTTGAACGAACCTTTTACATTACCCTCATCTTGGTAAGATCTTGAAAAACGTGAAAGCAAGCTATACTTTATTATTGTCACAAAATGCACAAGTGACTTAAACAGTGCTTGTAAGCGAGTGCCTAATATCTAATAACATCTGAAGCCATGTAATTCACAACTCCGGGAGCTTAAGAGCTGAGCTTTAGACTCCGCCTGAACGCTTGCTACTAAATGTGAACAGTAAACAAGCCTTCGTCATTTACACATTTTGCGCAAATAACACATCACTACTGACCACTACTTGCAAAATAATTTCGGCCCTCCCAGGGGGTGGGGGGGGGGGGGTCCTTGTTCCCTTTAAATATTTGCTTTTGTTCCTTTGTTCCCCAAATCACTTTCAAACTTGTTCCCAACTTTTTGATCCCTAAAATTGTTTTCAATTATTTTTGTTCCCTTGTTCCCTAAAATATTTTGACATTGTTCCCCTGTTTCCCAGATCAAATTAGCCACGTTCCCTGTTCCCCAAAACCCCTGGGAGGGCCTCTATAATTCAAGTTAGCTAAAAGAAAACTGAAAGTTGTGCCCCATACCTAAATACAAGTTGTAATACGGTAAATGTCTACATGTACATTATAATTTCGAAACGTCTGCATTGTTTAAGAACAAGTGCAATTCCCTCAAATACTGCATGAGTGCTTATTATTCACTGTCACTTTCAAAAGCAGAATCGTCTGAATCATGACTCGCTTAGATGTCTGTAAGTTTGAAAGCTTCAACCAACAGCAGCTTCCACCTCTGCTTGAACATTTGCTTCTTAAACTTCGTTATTTACATCAACCTCAAGATTAGTTTGAACAGCAGAGTCTAAAAGAATGGCTTGAACCTCACTCTGCATATTTCCAGAAGAAACAGCACCTAGATTTGTAGGTCGAGGAAGCTTCCATCGTTTCTTTGCTTTGTTCCAGGCCTCCACAGCTTCTTTAACAAGCTCCTGTGCCTCACTGACAGTGGTCCATGGATAGAGATGAGCAGGAGTGCCTCCAACATCTGATTTGTAATACTGCTACGGAGTCTGTTCTTTATCCTCTTACACAGCACTAACTCCCCTCTCGGGCCATGCGTTTGACATAGGAAGAGAAAGAATTCCTCCACTGCGATCCACACCAACTTGGGATAGAAGTGACCACATTCTCTGCGCATTGAAAGTAGCCTCTTCAGACTCCACTCAGTCGGGGTGACGTTGACTAGTTCCTGAGGAATCTGCTCTTTCCACACAAGAAGATCATACTTTAATTTCTCCCACTCTACCTTCACTGGCTGTTGAGCTTCTTTGTCACCTGGAAAATAATGGGTTGACGATGTGCCCATTTCCTTCGACTCATAGCTCAAAAACTCTGATGTTTCACAGTTAGTTTGGAATGGCATTTGGGTTAAAGATGGCGAATGCAGAGACCACTGGCATTGAATCCTTGAAACCAGAATCAATGTTCTTCCCCTAAGATCTTGAACGTACGTCTTCAGAAGTTTGCGAAGAACTTGTATGTCGTGGTCATTGCTTTTGAACTCGCAAGTCCCAGGCCGCCCATTCTTCTGAACATCAAGCTGAAGTTTGGTAATGGGGGTTTCGTCTTGTGCTATCCTTGTTAGCTTGTCAGTAGTGTAGGTGATAACTGGTAGGATATGGCCAAAGTTGACAGTACCTCGCTGAAATAATCTTCTTAATGCAGCAAGCTCTGGAAGGACAGCCTTTAAAATGTAGATTGTACCAATGAACTTAAAGGTCTTCGTTTTGGACAGCAGATATATGACACCTTGTCATCAGCAAGATTTATGGCCTGTATGATTGGAACAAAATCTTCGTGCACTCCATCTACAGCATTGCCGGTTGACAGCTAACGAGTTCCGCAAGCTTTTCGGACCTTTTTTATCACTACAGAGCTTGCTTTTTCAGACAGCCTCATCTTGCGCCACAATTCTTATGCCTTTATCAGGACAGCAGTCCGTTTTGGTGATTTGGCAAGAAACTTCCAGAGTTGCAAAAGCACTTCTTCGACTTGTGCAATGTACTTTGTCCCATCACTTGCACCAGCACAAGCAAGGGCAAGTCTGTGACAGACACAGTGCACGTTGATCAGCTTGCTGTTGAGTTGCTTCAGTCGGGCAGCTACACCCGTTCTTTGGCCAGTCATCACTTTTGCACCATCACTGACTAGACTCATCAGCTTCAAAATGTCAATTTCACATCGGTTGAGATTGTCGGAAATACACTTTGCAATTGTCTTGGCATTGGCAGATGATGAGTCTTCAAATACATTGTCGATGAAAACAAATCTCACCCCAGCCTCTCCATCATCAGATACATATTGCGCGAAAGCTATCAACTGTTCCTTGACTGCAATGTCTGTCACCTCATCAACTAACAGACCAAATTAAACTTTTGATTTCTTTAGTGCCTCGACCATTCTCTGTTTCAGTACTCCGCCTAAAATCAAGAAGATCTCGGTAGTTGACCCAGCGGAGCGATGATGAAAATGGTTCATGTTATCAAGCCCAAGCATTTGATAACTGTGAGAAGTGATAGAAACTTCTTGTTGGCCTTCTCTTCTTTACCCAACCAGTACACCGACATAAATTCATTCTGTAAGACTTCATCCTTGCTCTTCACCTGCTTCTCAACTTCTTTGTGAAAAATTAACCCTCTACTCAGCATCTCTGCCTGACCAGCTCTTGTATGTTGAGCACTTTTTGCATGATCCTTGAGAGCATCTGTTTTCAAGCGCTGTGCAGGGATGAGGTTGTACACCTTGCTGTTATTCTTGAGATTTGCAGTGTTGTGCTTCTTACACAAAAAAAAACAAAACATCCCCGCGCTTTTTCATCAGCCGATTCCTCCTTGTAAATCAGCCACCAGATACCAGAACATGAATCAAAGGCCACGTTACGATCACTGATTCATTGGTGCTTGAAACGGTCTCATTTGAGAGCGGAAATTTTTTCTTAGGCTGATAGAATTACTTCTATTACAAGTGTAATAATTGTGGACAATTTCTGAAGGCCCAAACAGGTTTAACACAGAATCATGATCACACACATCAGTGCTCGTCTCGCTTCTTACATACGATTCCATTGGTTTTATAACGTCTGCCATGCTCTCACCAGATTTTGAAGATGGAGGGGTATTTTCCTCGACTGGGTGAGATATTTGTCTGGCTGATTTCACTAACTAATGAACTACTTTCTGGAAAAAGATAGAGCATGAGTTTCCGGAAGTAAGACACAAGACAAGGTTAAAAACTTGACATCTTTGTACTTAAATCGATTCCCGAACGATGCACTACTTGCCGACGCAAAAAGGAGCATAATATCAAAGTTTAACCACAGAAAGTTGGCCCTTTCAATAGCCTCATCTAACCTTGGGAAGAATCGTTATCGTTCGACCTCTTTTGTTTTGACACTACGATCACCTCTTCTCAACCTTAGCCTGCATGACAGGCGCTTTATGAGCCAAGCGGGGCGAATGCGATATTTCGCGCGGAGCGCGACACCAGCGCGAAGCGCGAGACGAGGGAGAGACTCGTCTCGTGTCGCGCTTCGCGCTCGTGTCGCGCTCCGCGCAAAATATCGCGTTCGCCCCGCTTGGCTCATAAAGCGCCTGTCATGCAGGCTACTCAACCTCGGATAATGCACTTCACGTGCTCTGATTGGTTCACTCAATCTCGGTTATCAGCTCATATAACTTAGTTTGACCTCATATGGTAAATGATTGCGGTTAGCTTTGCTAAACTAAAGATTTTTACGCCAGAAAGCGAAATTTTTCCTGGTATAAAGCAAAAATAAAACGTTTTTGGGGAAAGTTTGGATCAATTTCGAAGCTTAGAAGTACGCGAAAAGGTAAGAAATGTTTTTGTGATGAGCCTGCGTCTGTCTGACCATTAGGTATTACACAACTTCGCATCTTCAGGACCCCTTCATCCCGTTTTTTCGATTTCGCTCGGATTTTCTCGCTTTTTTCGCTCGTATTTCGTACTTCCAAACTTTAGGAGTTTAGGGAATTTAATAAAACAATTATTCCATTCGCGCTTGTTGGATTTGAGACTGGTTATAGCCAACTCGGCGCTACGCGCTTCGTTGGCTATTTACCATCTCATATCCAACGCGCAACTTAAGTCCCAGTTTTCCCCTTGATTTCATGTGATGCCTTGCACATTTTTTCACTTCGTGTATTACCCGTTGGTTTGGGCTTTGCTCTTGGTCAACGCAGTCGCTTTGAAAAATACAACAACAGACCACAGGCAGCCCAAGGTCGGTATACGATTTATAGACTTTGTATAGGAAAATTAACTTTGAGTTTATAACTGCTGAAGTAAGCTGTAAATGTAGAAATAAGCTTCACTTACCTCTACGTACGTTTGTCCTCGTCTCTTCTGTGCAATCGGAGCGCAAACTGTGTCCGTTTTAGACGGGTTTGTGGCTTACGAATTTTTACGATGTCGTTGGTTGTCATTTCCCCTGATAAAGCGAAGCAAGGCTGGTGACTAGTAGCCTCCCACGCAGACACTCTAAGGGCTTCGTCACGCATTCCTCCCCCACGAGCGCCTGCTGAAACAAGCCGGAGTTTACGTAGACCAATCACAACGGACTTCCAGATTCTTGAAGTGAAATTAATTATTTGGACCCTGAGAAATCTTGTGTACGGTTGCTTCAAGAAGATGGGATTCGTGTGCTGGGAATTTAGGGGCCGATTACATGAGCCGGGTTTGCCCGGTTAGGCGGACTGGCTCGTTTAGCCGAGATCCCGGCACGTCTGAGAAAAATACAAAAATTAAGTGAGTGATTTCATGAGCCCGGTTAGCTGGGAGCCCAGTTAGCTGGGATCCCCGCATCGTAATAATGCCGTCTGGTGTCAAATTGTAAATGTCAACGTGTTTTTCAATAATATGGAAAGTACCGCTGTAATTTTTGAACGGCCGTAATTTTAACAGGAATATACAATAATTAAGTTGAATAAAAAATCGCCAAAGCGTTTTCAGACTTTTCAGAGTGAAACATGTATAAATGGGGAATCAATCTCTCTCGCACACGAAAGTTGTTTCACTAATAGAATTTTTCTTTTGTAAGATACAACCATGAATTATAAGTCAAATTGATCGTTGTATTGTGTACTTTGCAGACAAAATATTTCCTTTGAAAATTAAATTAAATTATTCACAACTCAATGGTTACAAAACGAAAAGCAAACTGCTCTACTCGCGGGCCGAGGGCCGCAATTGATAACAGCGGCCGATAAGAACGCGTACGCCGGTTTAGTTTTGAGCTCGTCCACTCAATATAGAACACGCTAGTTCGAAAATAAATATTAAAGAACATTCAAAGCAAGTGTACACAACACAATGGTCAGGGAAATGGGAAAAAATGTGTTTTCACTCACCTCCGGACACAGGATCGTATAAGTTTGTCTAATGACATCATCACACATCAAAACACGCGGGTTCATTGCTTCTTGAAGTCACACGATAAGCGGCCTTTGTTCCCTTTCCTTATAGGAGCGCTCGAAATTTTTTCTGCATACACAACAATCTCGCGCTTCGGCTCTGTAAGGCTGCCGCCTCGTCAGCCTCGAGTGTTGGCTTGGCTTACTCGTTGGCAATAATGTAGCAACCTCCCAAGTCTACTTCTCTGTGCTATTATGGCTCTGTAAGTGCTTATTTAATTAACCTTATGTAGGTTAAGACATGTACATGGAGTAAAATTTGTGGGCTGTGTGGAAACGGACGCGGACGCGGGGACAGGGGACTTGGGGACTCGGGGACGTCAGGACGTGAGACTTGCGGACTTTGGGACGTAGGGAATTGGAAATGTGGGG
>NC_090892.1:39868763-39873763 GCF_036669925.1 Montipora capricornis
TATTTTAGGTGGGAAAACGACGGATCCCGATATGCCAGAAAAACGTTGAAAACATTTTTGTGCTTGGTCTAAAGTGTAAATAAAAAATGCTTATTTTTTTGGCTTCAGTTCCCCTTTAAATGGTCGTGAATCTGAATGTAAATGAAGCCACCAATCATTAATTATAGCATTAAGGAAATCGTAAAAATGTAGTACATTTCTTATTAGTATAAATACACAGGTGATTATACAAAATCGCGCGCTCTCATTGGCTCGCTATCTCGGATTATCAGCCGATAATCACCTCGACGGACAAAATGGCTGCCAGTAGTCGTCTTGCCACTGTAAGTGAAGATGATTTTCGCGTTGAAATGTTTTTTTTCTTCTCTTTTTTGAATAATCACCTGTGTAATTATACTAAAACAATTATTCGCCTCAGGCTCAGTGATTATCGTTGAATATTCACCTCGACTTCGTCTCGGTGAATATTCACCGATAATCACTTCGCCTTCGGCGAATAATTGTTAATTAATCCTACATTGTGTCTATATGACCGGCAGGTGGTCAAGGTCTTCAACCCAATGAATGATGGACACAATCCCGTAATTCTTCAAATGGAAGGAAAACCCGCCCCGTAATCGTCGGTTCTTCGGCCTCGGGGGGCAGTCCAGTTACCAGAATTACCACTTTACTAAGGACATAAGCTATCGAATGCTTTTAAATTTGTTCAAAGGTACTTATCGCAATTACTGAATACTAATCATCTTTTTAAAAAGTGCTTGCACTTCAGTAATAATCATTAGCGCTTTTGAAATGTGTACTTAGACCTAATATAAATACCGTTTAACAGCGCTATTTGAAATGGGTTCTTGAAGCATGACCGTCTTTTTGTGATCTGAAAACATGACCAGCTGCCGCTAGCGCTCATTTAGAGACTTTCTTTAACTCATACTTGAATCTCTGCCAAAAGACGCATTTTCGGACCATCAGCTTTCCTGCCGATAAAACTCGGTTGGTATTCCTCGAAAAGATTTTGAACAGTTTTGTCGCTTCAGTCTGCTGGGCTCAGTTTGATTTTTCGTTTTAACTGAAAGAGTTAGTAGTTGCTTAAGGAAAATTTTAATTTCAAGTGGAGAGGGGTAACAACAGAGCGACTATGACGTCAAATGAAAATTAAGGAGATAATTGGACATTTCACGTTGCGTTACTTGACAGCCTTTAATGTAGTGGTGTTGGGGGCGAGAGGGAGGATTAGTAAATAGATCATTAAATTTCTCCTAAACAACCGTTTACTATGAAAATGCCAGTTTTTTCATACTGGCCTGAGGGCAATTAAGGTTTAATTTTCATGGTTATTTTGAAAGTTGAAACGAATTCGCTTGAGTCGCCAAGTTATACCACGGCTTTTATTTTCTTGAGCATTTTTTTCTTCTCCTTTCATTGTGCGAATAACTTTTCCAACTTACTTCAAGTTACCACTTGATTGTATTCTCTCCTATTGAATCTAGAACGGCGTTAGTGATCCACGTCTGTCTTTGACTTTCCCGCTGTTGAAGTCACAGAATATTATAGGCAGGTGGTAGGTGAAACATAGCAACCATGCCTCGCCTTGCCTCTTAGTAGCCAATAAAGCCACAAACAAATTAAATTAACAACAGTTATTCCAAAATGCTCATTGCGTTTTTAATCATGAGAAAGGTGGCTGCTAAAAGAAGCTAGTTTTCTCTTTCCGCAGTGTTTAACCTATTGTCGACTAAAATCGCCTGGCGCGTTAGATAGAGAACAATCTGTTAAGTCTCGCTCTCAGTAGGGAAAGGGTAAAGGAGTGGACCTACGTGGAGTCAGCCTTGCGATGAAGCTTTATCGCGACATTCATTGGTATGAAATTGTCTTTTTTATCCAGTTGCTGCACTCTGTCTCGGGTAAGTCCGATTTAATCTTTAGTTAGTGTTTGTAGCAGTTTTTTAGGGTTAGGGTTAGGGTTAGGAACATTTTTAACATCCAAATCTTCTATCCTATCAAGCACGAAATGTACGTTGAAAGTAATTCATAACAAATTGCATACGTTTTCTGATGAACTTATTTTTTTTATACCAGTTAAAACATTTTTAAAACGGCTTGTTTAATACTTTTTCTCCGGCTTCCCGTTCGCCTAGAATAATTTCTGTAACTTGTAAATAATTTGTGCAATAGTTGAGTACAATTTGAACAGTCTGTGAGGTTTCTCAGGTTTCTCCATTTGATCCAACAAGGCAATGTAATCATATTTTTCAAGGCTTGAGTTTCTAAGAATCGAGACGAGTAATCTTAACGAATTCAGTCATAATTAATGCATGGAGATGGTTATGAAACTGGACAAGTTCCTTTGTTTCATGTTTTTGTCCGTATTTTTGGCCTTGACCCTGCACAAAACACACCTTTTTTCGAGAAGATAACCAATCAAATCCTTCGATTAAATTATGCGCAACTAATTTGCGAACCAGTGCGAAGCGAAAACAAAAGATTGTGCAGGGTCACGGTCAATTCAACATCGATTGCAACAACATTGTTCTCGCTTTTGAAAGTTCTAAGGTTTCATAACCAGTCCCTCGATTAACTATGGTTCAGTCAGAAAAGGCTTTTTAATATCTGTTCCACGCACGATTCAAGCCTTGGTCGTTGTGTTGACCAGACATTATTAAAGTTAAATGGTCATAGAGGAGCACGGAATCTATATATGAAGCCACCAATCATCATAGCACTAAGGAAATTGTTAAAATGTGGTACGTTTCTTATCTGTCCTACACTGCGTCTTTATGACCGGCAGGTGGTCAAGGTTTTTAAGGTGAATGAATGATGGATACCGTCCAGTATTTTTTTTTAATCGAAGAATTTAAAGAACATGAAAACACACAACCAGAGTTATTTTGAAGGTAGTACTGATTGTCCTAGAGGTAACTGATGGCTAAAACATGTCTGTACATCGTCTTTTCTTGCAGCTAAACCGAGGGTAATTATTCCTTTACGAGTAGTTCGAACTGTCTCGGAGCATTATGTGTGGTGCTTGTCTGAAGGGACGCCTCCGATCAACATATCATTGATAAACTCGTCTACAACCTTGGCGTTTGGGAAAGGAATGGTGTGGAGCAAAATAAACCAGGATGGTAACTACAGCTGCATTGCTACCAATGATAATGGCACTGATTCAAAGACGTTTTACGTTTCTGTTATTGGTGAGTAACATGCAGTGCATGAAATATGCCTGTGAGCATATATATATATATATATATATATATATATGTGGCGTAAAAAACCGGTACCGTAAAAAAGCCGTTTTTTTACAAATATATATTTTGTAAAAACGGTCCGATCACCATAACTTTACAACGATTTATGGCAGTGTCCTGACTATTTTGTTTTCTCGTGCTAGCCGCAAAAGTATTATTTATTACTAAAAATCACTTTCCCAAGCCTTTCATAAGTGCGGCATAATGCGAAACACCGTTTCCTTACATGTCACGCCTTGTAAAAGTGCAGGAACTTTACAATTCAGTTTTGTAAAAAAACGGTCCGACCGCTATAACTTTCCATCGATTTATGCCAGTATCCTCAATATTTTGTTGGCTTGTGCTAGCCATATCACTATAACTTTATGATAGAAATCACTTTCCCAAGCCTTTCATAAGTGCAGAAATTCGACAAACTGTTTCTTACATGTCACGCCTTGTAAAAGTGCAGGAACTTTACAATTCAGTTTTGTAAAAAAACGGTCCGACCGCTATAACTTTTCAACCATTCATGCCAATGCCTTGAATATTTTTGTTGTATTGTGTTAGTCATATAACTATTA
The DNA here is from genome assembly GCF_036669925.1 of Montipora capricornis. Classification (NCBI taxonomy): domain Eukaryota; kingdom Metazoa; phylum Cnidaria; class Anthozoa; order Scleractinia; family Acroporidae; genus Montipora; species Montipora capricornis. The sequence continues at coordinate 39,872,572 of NC_090892.1, forward strand.
TTTTATGATAGAAAGCACTTTCCCAAGCCTTTCATAAGTGCCAAAATTGGAAAAACTGTTTCCTTAAATGTCACGTCTTATAAAGGTGCAGGAAATTTACAATTCAGTTTTGTAAAAAAACGGTCCGTCCGCTATAACTTTCCAGCGATTAATGCGAGTTTTGAAAGGGGAGGAATAGAGATTTCTGGCAGGAAATAAGAATTAGACGGCTAAGACAAGCCAACAAAAAATTCAGGACACTGGCATTAATCGTTGGAAAGTTATAGCGGTCGGACCGTTTTTTTACAAAACTGGATTGTAAATTTCCTGCACCTTTGCAAGGCGTGACATGTGAGAAAACGGTTTTTTGCATTATGCGTCACTTATGAAATGCTTGGGAAAGTGATTTCTATCATAAAATAATACTCATATGGCTAGCACAAACCAACAAAATATCGAGAACAGTGGCATAAATCGTCGGAAAGTTAGAGCGGTCGGTAAATTTCCTGCACTTTTACAAGGCGTGACATGTAAGGAAAGGGTGTTTCGCATTATGCCGCACTTATGAAAGGCTTGAGAAAGTGATTTCTATGATAAAATAATAGTTATACTGCTAGCACAAGACACCAAAATATTCAGGACATTGGCATGAATGGTTGAAAAGTTATGGCGGTCGGACCGTTTTTTTACAAAACTGAATTGTAAATTTCCTGCACCTTTATAAGACGTGACATTTAAGGAAACAGTTTTTCCAATTTCGGCACTTACGAAAGGCTTGGGAAAGTGATTTCTATCATAAAATAATAGTTATATGACTAACACAAGACAACAAAAATATTCAGGGCACTGACATTAAGCGTTGGAAAGTTATAGCGGTCGGACCGTTTTTTTACAAAACTGAATTGTAAAGTTCCTGCACTTTTACAAGGCGTGACATGTAAGAAACAGTTTGTCGAATTTCTGCACTTATGAAAGGCTTGGGAAAGTGATTTCTATCATAAAGTTATAGTGATATGGCTAGCACAAGCCAACAAAATATAGAGGTTACTGGCATAAATCGTTGGAAAGTTATAGCGGTCGGACCGTTTTTTTACAAAACTGAATTGTAAATTTCCTGCACTTTGACAAGGCGTGACATGTAAGGAAACGGCGTTTCGCATTATGCCGCACTTATGAAAGGCTTGGGAAAGTGATTTTTAGTAATAAATAACAC
>NC_090892.1:39876263-39881263 GCF_036669925.1 Montipora capricornis
GCAAGCTCGCACGATTTTTTGTTTCTTTTCATGTCGGATTTGTGGTTTCTGAACCTGACTTTAAATGCATTGGAAGTCGAACCAACATACTGCACTTTGCATTTGTTGCAGGAGGCTAAGTAAATAATTCCAGTCTAATTGCATCCAAGGTTTTGTTTGATTTGATACGACCGGCCAGTTGCAAAACTTGAATATTCACCAGCTTCCAACGAATAATTACAACAGAGATCACATCTTTTATTGCATTTAAAACATCCGCAATTTTCAGCCTCGCCGTTGGTTTCGACTTCTTTTGAATTTGGAGGGTGCAAGAATGTCCTTCAAATTCTTTGTTCTACGGTGAGCTGGAATGACGGATTTGGCAGGAAAAATTTCCCTTACTACTTGGTTGGATTCGGGCAAGTGAAAATGTTTTTTAATGATCAACGAAATATAAGGTAGCCTCGGATTGTAATCGACCACTAAGGGAAAGGTTTTTTTCTTAGTTTTTGTTTTTGGCTTGAGAACATCTGACCTCACCAATTGCATGGCCCTCTCAAACTGTTTGTCCACCAGATTCCCATTGTAATTTTGTTGTTTGAGGTAGCTTTTATATTCACTACAGCGCTTCACAAAAGAGGCGTTGGTGGAACAGTTACGCCTAATTCTAAGGGCTACTCCATAAGGGATAGCTTTCTTACAATGATCTGGGTGTGAGCTATTGTAGGGCAAATACAAATGAATATCAGTGGGCTTGGAATAAATATCTGTTGAAATATCCATCTTGTAAAAGGAGAGTAAGGTCCAAAACATTGAGGCTGCTTTCAGAATAAACCAATTCAAATTTGATGGTATGATATAGTGAATTAATATAGTTGGTAAATTCAAGGAGTTTCTCAACACCCTGTGTCCATAGATCAAAAATATCATCCCTATATCTCAACCAAAGCATTGGCTTAATTGTACCCTCAAATTTCGCTTTGTGATCAATTACGCCCATAGCCAAGTCTGCATAAGAGCACGCATTCTTGGGCCCCATCGCGGTTCCGTGCTGTTGAACATAGTTATTGTTATCAAATTGGCAATTGTTGGATTTCAAACAAATTTCCACAGCCTCTAAAATGCATTCTGTGGATGGTATTTTGACAGATCTTGCATCTAATGCATTTTTAACTGCAGTAACCCCCAATTCGTTGTCAATATTGGGAAACATTGCAACAACATCCCATGAAACTAACAAAGTACCGGTTGGAAAAGGCCCTAATTGATTAACTTCGTCAATCTTATTGATAAGATGCGTAGTATCTTTGATAAAAGAAGGCAAACTTTCTGCTAAAGGTTTCAAATAATATTCAGTAAAGGCAGATAACTTTTCAATCGCTGTTCCGCAACAAGAAGTAATAAGGCGGAGCGGGTTACCGACTTTGTGGGTTTTGACATTGCCAAAAGCTGTTCCAGGTCTCGGCCGAGTGTTGGTAACCCAATCAGCGATTTCATAATATATATATATATATATATATATATTGTCAGTTAAGTAGATCCCTTGAGCCAACAACGTATCACCCCCAGGAGGATCGCAAATGGATTCACAGTCCAAGTTGAGGAGAAATTGAAAGAAAGTTACAGGAAACTCAACACTGGACAACTTCTGGGGAAAACTGTAATTGCCCTGAGCGGGATTTGAACCCACGTTCCCCTGATTACTAGTCGGGTGTGATGACCACTACACTATCAGGTATCACATTAAGTGATTAGTCAGCCATGTTGCTAGCATGGTTGTCCTGATAGTGTAGTGGTCATCACACCCGACTAGTGATCAGGGGGACGTGGGTTCAAATCCCGGTCAGGGAAATTACAGTTATCCCCAGACGTTGACCAGTCTTGACAGTCCTGTAACTATCTATATAAATATATATACAGCTGTTTCGAGAAAGGTTGTCTTACAAACGAGGAGAAACTTACGCAACAATGTCGAAAGTTTGTATGGGTAATGGAGGTTTTACAGCTGAATGATTGAAGCTCAAGGTGTTTCAGCGTGTAGAAGGAAACACCACAAACCTGTGAATTCGTAATTTCTCTTGCCTTCTTGCTCAACACCGTGAACCTCAATCAAGCAACGACAAATTCTTACTACCCATAATACCAATCGGCATTGTCGCGTACGCTTTTACACTTTTGTGGGACAACCTTTGTCGAAACAGCTGTATATTTCTCTCCTACGCTCTCTCCCTCTCTATCTCTCTCTCTCTCTATACATATATATATATAACAATAACAAAAGTCTACCACCAATCACTACAACAGGGCATTGTCCCGGATTTATTGAAGCTGTCAAAAGTAACACCGATCGATAAAGGCGGCGATAGTACAGACGCTACAAACTTCCGCCCAATCTCGACTCTCTCCGCTTTTATACATATTTTTGAAAATCTTGTCTACAAGCAACTGGTAAATTATATAGAGCGAGGTCGACTGAACTGGCTATTGTTGAGATCACAGATATCTTAAAGAATGGGATTGATAATAACCCATTAACCTGTGGGGTCTTTCTAGATTTCTCGAAAGCGTTTGATACCGTAAATCACGTTGTCCTTTCAAAGAAAATGGAGATGTATGTGATCAGACTACCTTTGCAGTGGTTCACAAATTAACTGAAAAACAGGCAAAGGTGCGTGTCTGTAGCTGGCACAGTATCATCTAGGCAAACTATGGTTTGTGGTGTTCCCCAGGGTAGTTCGCTTGGGCCCTTGCTGTTCCTCATATTCCTAACTGCTCTCAAAAACATTGCTATATAATTTTTGCAGATGACACTAATATTTTTGCCTCATCTTCCAATGCCATCCAACTGGAACTTTAATTAACCAAGAGTTTTTAAAAGTGAAGGAATGGTGTGGTATAAATAGATTGTCCATAAATTTTAAGAAAAAAAAACTAAATGATTGTCAAATCTGCTAAGGAGAAAAGGGCTAATACATTCAAGGTCAAGTTGCCTAACTAAGAGGGTTCTGAATATACATTGGAAAAGAAAAATTGCATTAAATATCTTGGAGTTTGAATTGATGACACGATCTCATGGAGATACCATATATTTCATGTATCCTCGAGAATATCTGGAAATACAGGAATTCTCCTCAAGCTAAGGCACTATTTCCCATTAAAACAAGTTAGATAACTTTATTATAACTTGATATCTATCATATGCTGTACTTGCTTGGGGTTGCGCTCGTGCATCAGTTTTATCTCAAGAAAAAGTTCAAATTACAGAAAACCACGCGTGATGCTCTATGCTACTCTTTACGGCTAAAATACAGGTAGTGTCCTTCCGTTACTTTAATGATTAGACCTACTCACATTACAGAACATTTTTACACTACATTTACTTCAGTTCTTCCACCAGTGGCATAAAAAGCGGCTCCCCTCCTTCTTCAGTGATGTTCACACATGAAACACTATTCGTTGAAATACCGGTCGTAGAACGGCGGGTTGAAGGGTCGAGCAATTTCGGATTCCAGTTTAGCCAGGAAAATATTTGCGAGGACTGGAGATAATCCCACCTTCGCAAAAGTCAACGGAGACTTTGCATCTGTCTCTGACCTTTGCAAAGAGAATCATCAAGAGCACAGTCAAAAACTCCGACGAGTTTACATCGATTATTCAGATGCACGGACAAACATTATTTCTCATGCATTATGGCACTGGAGCTTACAAACGTTTACATCGTATAGCATCAAAATCGCTTTAAACAGAAAGACTTCAGTCTCTTCGTACAAAAAACCAAGCTGTCTACTTTTGGCAACCAAACACCAAGAAAACAGTTTTTCAGGTCCGATCATCAACCTTTCGGATCAAGTTGTCGCAGACAGTGTCTTACTTTACCTAGGACGTTTTGGTCTCAACCACAGCTTCATCGATAAGACTTAACTTTCTCTCAGTTTGAATTTTTCCTTACACAAGTTAGTTCTAGTGTACCCACCAGACATCACGAAGACTTCAAACACTTCCTCCGCATCCATTCAAACCTTTTCCACCAAAATACTCTTAATACTCCAGATTTCACATACAAAGTCCTACCCAATTTAGCCTCTGATCGGAGCATCGCTATTCTCTCTCATTAAATGGCATGAGGGTTATGTAAAAAAAACTTGATACTAGGATCCAAGAAGTTATGCGAAATAGGAAGTACATTGAAACCGAGGACAACGCCTTAAAAGACCTGGAATCTTTTCAAGACTTTCTTAACCGCATTTTCAAATCAACACTGCCTCTGGATAAGATTAAACCCGCTTCCACCTAACCTGCCTTCCTGTACGGTACTGCTAAAACCCACACGTTTAGCAATTCTAATGAGATCACTAAAGAAAACCTTAAACTACGTCCGATTGGGGCACCTTTTAGTATGAAACAGCTAAATACTTGGCCTCGTACTAATTCCCTCTTACCGAGAACGAATACAGTATTAAAACCATGATGGACTTTGCCGACCGTCTCAGAGACAAAACCCTCGGTGATGACGAAGTCCTAATCTCATATAACGTCTCCTCGCTTTTCACGGAAGTACCTCTGGACGACACCATTGACCACATCATTGAAGAAATTTACGCGCACAACAAGCTACTTCAACTCAGCCCTAAACTTCTTTTTAAACGTCTTCCGACTCTGCATCGTCACTAGAAACACTGTGCTCAATTTTAATGGCCACCTTTACAAACAAGTTGACGGATGATCAAGTCAAATCAAGTCCTATGTCGCGAAACTTTTCCCATCGGGAATTTGAATTACCTAAAATATGTAAACTATGAGTTGTAACGGGCGGTACTTTGATACCCTGCTGTCTTTCTTTTTATATTAAGGACATGTTTTATTTATCAGGCTGACTTGTTTTTTTTTTAATTTATACGGTGCTTCATTGGCCAAATTTCAGCCTGATGTTGTTAATCCACTTGTTCTTATACGCGGGGGTTTACTGTATTTGTGAAGCCACCTTCCCTACTCTCGTTCAGGGATTTTTTAGTTTTACCTTT
>NC_090892.1:39886263-39916263 GCF_036669925.1 Montipora capricornis
TTAATGTGTCAGCAATTTTATTACTTAAACCACATGAAAAAAAAATGAAAAATCCCAATATTGCCCCGAATTCCTGTTCTTCGCCCAGCTTATACATCTCTTTGCTTATTAACATTAATAATAAATAATAATTATACATATTATCAATTATATACTTGCGTTTTAATTATTAACTGGAAGCGCAAGTCGAAGTCTAACTCGAACTCGAACTCGAATCCAAACTCGATGGTTCGGGATTCCCATCGAACGCACCGTAAGTGTCGAAAACAACCTCGTCCCTCTCAGTTAATTTAAGTAACTTTCCCACGAGAAAATGCTTTAGGCGACAACCCAATTTCCGCCGATGTTGTTGGCTATGCTGAAGTATCTACCACAGGTATTTACCACAAGATATTCCGCCTTTGTTGTTGAGAGTGTTAGGATCACGTCTGTGTAACTTTTCAAGATCTTTGACCAATCATAGCTAAGCAAGAGCATATATAAACTCCAGTTTTTGAGAGAGCTAGAGAGAGTTGGCTGCCGGCAACGGCAGAGTGCTGAATTTCTACGCTAGAATAAAGAAGTTGAAAAGCCGAAGCTGTGTGTACAAAATCTGTCCCGCAACATTTCTATCACTGTGGAGATTCGCTAAAACATAGTACGAAATGGTTAAGAAACCCTACAGAAGTTCCTTTGTTTCATGATTTTGTTGGTTTTTTTTTGCCTTGAACCCTGCAAAAAACACTTTTTGAAAATATAACCAATCAAATATTTAATACGATTAATTTTATGCGGTGATAAGTATCAGGAATATAAAGTGCATATACAGCTGTTTCGGGAAAGGTTGTCCAAAACGAGCGTAACAGCGTTCGCGACAATGCCGAAAGGTAGTATGGGAGATATTCAATAAAATGAATTCAACTTGTAGTGAACGCCCGGAATCGAAGATGCCACGACCATCCAGACAAAACCTACGGTGGCGAGCTATTTGGATAGAAGAGTTCTTAGGATATAGCGTTGATGAAGTGGCAGTATACACAGGCTAATGTTGAAGCTCTCTCTCGCTATCATGCTACCAAAACACGTCCAAAAACAAAAGGGTTCATTAGCAAAAACGACGGCTCTCGTGCGCCACGATTTTTGGTACATTTCGCCGACTTTCTCTGCAAAACATGAAATAAAATAAGCAAGGTTAAAGTCATCAGAATCATGTTTTTTCTGTGAATCCTAACCCTTTGATACTAATTCATGGCCTGGATCACTTGACTGAATTTTGAAACTCACTCATATCTCAATGTCAGTAACAGCGTGAGCTTGTATTTTTAGGTGACGTTTTCGATAGCATTGCCTTCATGTTTTCGTTGACTCAAACTGACAGTTTGCCATAATGCCTTTCGGCATTTTCGCGTACGCTTTTATGCTTCTTTTGGACAACCTTTCTCGAAACAGCTGTACTCACTTTTTTCATATAAAACTACACTCACTTACTTTACAACGCCTACCAAAAGTTTAAGACAACGATCAAGTTCGCCGTGTTTGACCGTCTGCGAGAAAGTCACGGTCTGAACTACCAAAGGCTGGTTTGTCGTGATTCGCTGTGATACCACTCAAAAGATCAAAGCCAGGCTTATCATTTAGCTTTCGTGTTAGATCTCTCAGTCTTAAGCAACGACGACGCCGACGGCAATCAAAATAGAAATTCACGTTATTTTGCCTGAAAATGTGGCCACCCTGAGGGGCACCTTTGCGGTTGAATGTTTAACCGCTCTAGTAGCTGGCATTAGGTAATTAGGGAGCTTACGAAACGACGACGCCGACGGCAACGACGACGCTACAAAACAATAGGTTTAGTGAGCAAACACAATGGCTCTGCACGCTCTGCACGTGCGTTTTACGTTTTGGTGCATTTCTTTGCCGTCATTTCCTAAATGACGACGTGAAATGACCAAATTCAAGGTTCTGTGGAGGACGTTAGCACATGACGATGAATTTTCAGTTCTCTCTCTACGCTTCCAACCCACTCATACCGGTTTAATTCCTCAACAATTACTACACATTTTTAACGCGAAACGACATGAAATAGTTTCGTAGTGATATGAATAACGCGAACTCGTATTTTTAAATGAAGTCCTCATAGCCGTCGTCGTCCTCGTTTCGTAAGCTCCCTAATTTAAGATCTACGACGGCGACGGTCGACGAAAACGTCACCTCAAAATATAACTTGGCTCTATCGTAAGTCTTTCGCGATTATTCACTCTAGTTCGCGTCGTACAATGTGGGCAAAGTATCTTAAAAATAAATCGGTACCAGCGGTTTCAAATTTAAAATAGAGAATGAAGGATTCTCTGTTGCATGCTTACGTTGTCGTCAAAACTTCAAATTTGGTGATTTCACGTCGTCGTTATGCAGAGAACCGCTAAGATACTTGCTAAAATCCGTGCTGCACGTGCAGCACGATTATTTATGCTCTTTTAACCAATGATATTATTGTTTTGTTGCGTTGTCGTAGTCGTAGCCGTCGTTTCTTAAATTCCCTAATTAACGACAATGGCGATGTCGCTGTCTCTATTACACGAAAGTAAGGAGGAAATCATTTGCGATGCCCTGGCGTCTCGAGCTCAATGAGCAATATAAGCCTCCCGCCAAAATGTGACATGATGTGTCTTTCGTGAATCAATATTTCTCTGTTGAATAAGAATCCGAAGAGAGCCCATCAAATATATCAAGTTTGGGGCTTCAGTAGGATCAGACGCCGAAGTTCATGGAATGTTAAAATGCACCTAACTTCAATTAATTTTCTTTGCAAAAAGTTAAATGTCTAACATATATTTTACCTTTGCTTCACAATATTTTACTTTTAATAGGCCTAATGAGGTACGAGAGAGTAACAAAGATGGCATTCATTTGTCCCATGGCTAAGTTAGTGAGAGGTATGGGTCTATTCCTTCGATGACGTCAAGAACTAATTTACATTGCCAAAGTTCTTTCAAAACCATAATGCACAGTAGTTTATGACGTCATTGAAGGAATAACCCCATGCCTCTCACTGCCTCGGCCATGAGACAAACGATTGCCAGCATCTTTCTCTTACATACCTTATGAGGCACCTTTTAAAAAGGTAAAATCTTTGAGAAACAAAGGTAAAGTATATGATATGATATGTGGCGGATATTTAACATTTGCAAACGTAAAAGATTTGAGGTTAGGTGCACTTTAAGTCCTGGCTCTGATCCGAGGATCTGTTTAAGGACAAGAGAGGCAAGGTATTTTAATATTTTTTTTGGCTATCATTGTAACTGGAGCGATTATATCATTTTCCTCGGCCATACGGAATATTTTTACTTCACTACGAGGGGGAAACCTGATAAGAACGCACTAAATAAGAAGTTGCAGTTCTTTGCTAGGCTGCGATGCCTGTGAGTACGTAGCTGTATGGAGACGACTTATTCAAGTTAGGGTAGTTTAAAGCGATGAACTTTACATCTGTAAAGGTGCGAATTCAGCAGGGGCAATTTAAACGTCGAATTTTATAGAGTCGCATTTAACTCGCAAACATCTTTAATTGTTTTTGTTCCCAGGCCCCATTTAAAATCTTTTCCCGCGTTTTTCAAAAATGAAGGGTGGCAGCTAGGCCCTTATGAATTGTGCTAGTAAAAGTAGTCCTTTTTTTCGAAATTATGCTACTTTTTCTTGAAGTATGCTTTAAAAAAAAGAATCAAACAAGTCCAAAATTATATATTTTTTGTTAATAAGGCATGATACCTTCTTTATTTTGAGAATTCGTAGAGGGTAGATATATATGAAGTACAGAATATCTGAAAGTCGTGTATTTGAACCATGGAGACAATGAAATAAGCATTGAATTCATGAACGCTACTTTTTATCAGCAGCGATGCAAATTTACCTGCTGTATTGAATGCAAAAGATGGTTTCAGATAGCCAGATTGTTTTTGTTATTCAAAAGCGTATGACGACCTCACGCCCTCAGAAGGCACAACCCAAGTTTAGAGTTCCTAAATTTCGAAAGGAAACTTTAAGAATCGCAACCCCAAGAGGCAAAACACTTGGCTAACTACAAGGGTGTCAATGGGGTTTAACCGTTAGCCGTAAAAGGGCCAAAACTTCAAGCGTTGGGCCTAAAAAAGCTTAAAATTTAACCGTCAGGCTTGAAACAAACTTTACTTAACCCTAACGGGGAAAAAAATTAACCGTTAGCCGTAAAAGCCACTACCCCATTGAGACCCTCATTTACCAGTGCCGCTGAGAATGTGAAATTCAAGGAGCGGTCAGAACATTTCTTGAAACCAGGATGTCCGGATCTCAAGGCAAGCGTCCTAGCGTCCTAGCTAACTACCGGGTCGCACTGCCTCCATGAGGCGCCTTTATAAATTCACATATTTATCTTTATAACTTCACTTCGACTTCCTTGGCCATCAACCTTTTTCATTTACGTGGAACTCGCGCGCCGTCAACCAGCAGTTAGAAATGCTTTTGCAAAAGGCCTCATGTGTTCATTGTTTTCCATGTTTTCCTCTCTATGATTTTTGCAAAAGAATAAGAAACAGGAGCTTTAGGAATTTGCAAGGAATATCGATTAAGTTTGTGCAAGAGTGAATTAGATAAGAGTGTTGACCTGCCCATCACAGTCACAAATGGATTAATTACTAAATACACTTTGCGCGAAATAAACAAGGGGTGGCAGATTTAAACCAATCAGAAGAAGCCATGTCACGCGTGACTGCTTTTGCCATGTTTTTTCTGATTTTCGCTGGAACGGGTATTCTAAAAATAGACCCATTTGTGACTGTGTTGGGGAGTCCACCCATCTATTAAATAGTCAGCTAGAAGATTTAACCACGTAACGTGCAACAGCATGCAAGCTATTAAACTTGAAAGAAGCCTAAGAAGTAAAGACACAACTTGCTTAGAATCCGTCATCTTCATTTACGAAGACCGGGGATGACTGGACTCGAGCAATGACATCATCGTACTCAAAAACTTCCGATTTTGTCCGCCCGCACGAATACGGAAAGTATGCGTTTTTAAAAGTCTCTACTCTGGTGACCGTTTTCGAAAACCTCCGTTTTCGGTGACCGAACACGCCGTTTACGTGTGGACGGAAGGCAAAAAAGGACAAAAAAGTCTCCTTCTTCAAAAAAAAATCGGATATATGTGGAATGGGCCTTAGTTTTCCCAGTTTCTTGGTGTTGCAGCCGCAAATAATTGTTGTTATTTTCAGTCGGTATACGAAATCCATCAACTGCAAGTCATTTTCAGCCAGTCACGCGTTGTAATAAGGCCAAATGTTTACACTTGGTCCCACACGATAATTATTTAAAAAGACAAATAAATGAGCACGCGTTTTCCATCGTAGGAACCATTACATTTCCTTTGAGAGTCAGTTGTTTTATTTATTTGTTAGTTTTAGTCTTCATACAAAATGTTTCAACTCACAGGTATCGGTTACAAATGCCATGGTCAAATCCGAGATTTCGCATTCTCCATAATACACTTTGCTGGCCCCCCAAATTTTGCATAAACTTTTGTTTTCAAATGCTCTTGAGGACACTGCATATTCCCAAGAACATTTGGTTTATGCAAGATGCTATGCTTTTAATGCATTCTGCAGCTTTCGTTTTTGTAGAACAAAGTGCTAAAATGAGAATGTTATTTGTTTGGCAAGTCAACAAAAGATGACCAGGAAAAACCGAACACCCCAGATAATTCTGCTTTTCCTGGGCCAAAAAGACGTTCAAATGCCCAATCATAAGTCCATTTTTATAGGTGATTAAATGAAATGAAATGAAATTTTCCACCCCTCGGAAAACTCTGATTATCAAATTCCCTTCCCCCCGGACGTGTCTCGCTCAGGTTTCGTGCACCACTGGAAACCTCCATTGATCGTCGTATGTCTATGTTGTATTGAATCCCTTGCAATCGGAGACGTGTTCGAATTTAATGCTGGATTAGTTTAATGAAACAAGAAATATAAGTGACAAACCGACGTTTCGGTGCCTCTTGCGCCATTATCAAGGTTACAAAGATAAAATGCGGTTTGTGAAAAGGCTAAGTTGAAACAAATTTGCATAAAAGAGTGCCAAGGTAATTACATGAACACTTTAGCAAGAAGGGAATCCGACTGTACATTCAATGCTGGTTTAAGATATTGAATACACAGCATTTCATTAACAAGGCAGTCAAATTTGTTCGTGCATTTCTTGATTACATTGAAGCGTGCTAAGAAATTATTCGGAACAGCAGTGTTATGTTCTTTGCAATAATGCCTGTAAATAGATGACGCCTTTTGACGGTGTCCCTCAACGCACGTGTGAAGGTGGCCCTTTGTGTACCCGACATAACCTGCATCGCACAGGTCACACTTGAATAAATAAACAACGCATTGCTGGGTTACGATGTTAGGCTTGGGCTCACGCAAGCTTAGATCTAGCTTAAGCTTGCGGCTAGTAAATTACTAGCCGCAAGTAAATTGTTTAAGCAAGTAAATGAAGGGGTAGTTTCTAAAGAAACTGTGGTGCTGCGTCGGTGGGGAAGTAGTATACAAAAATTTGGTTTTATCAAAGGAGTTGATAATGTAAATTGGCCTCCGTACAGAGATTAGAATAGCTGACGTTTAGAGTGTTAGCCCTTAGTCAGAGCGAATAGGACGAAAGGCTAACGCTCTAAACGTCAGCTTTTAGAATCTCTGTACGGTGGCCAATTTACATTATCAACTCCGTTGATAAAACCAAATTTTTGTTTAAGCAAGTAAATTGCTTAAATTGTTTAAGCAAGTAAATTGTTTAAGCTTGCGGCTAGTAAATTACTAGCCGCAAGCTTAAACAAGATCTAAGCTTGCGTGAGCCCAAGCCTAACATCGTAACCCAGCAATGCGTTGTTTATTTATTCAAGTGTGACCCGTGCGATGCAGGTTATGTCGGGTACACAAAGGGCCACCTTCACACGCGCGTTGAAGGACACCGTCAAAAGGCGTCATCTATTTACAGGCATTATTGTAAAGAACATAACACTGCCGTTGCGAACAATTTCTTAGCACGCTTCAATGTAATCAAGAAATGCACGAACAAATTTGACTGCCTTGTTAATGAAATGCTGTGTATTCAATATCTTAAACCAGCATTGAATGTACAGTCGGATTCCCTTCGTGCTAAAGTGTTCATGTAATTACCTTGGCACTCTTTTATGCAAATTTGTTTCAACTTAGCCTTTTCACAAACCGCATTTTATCTTCCTGTAACCTTGCTAATGGCGCATGATGCACCTAAACGTCGGTTTCTTTCAGTTATTTTTCTTGTTTCATGTATTTCTAAATCGTCTCTTATAAGATTAGTATAATGATGGTAACACTCCTTTTGCCTTGAATGTGTATATTTCATTGCTTATTGGTAGTTCTATTCATTTAATTGTTATTGATATATCGGCCGCGAATTCACCATGTCTATAGTGAAAAACACCAGTGGATGACTGAGAAGTTGGACCGTTAGTCCATGAGCCAATTAAGATTTTGGTACCACCCGAGGTGGCAAAGGCTATCATATTTCAAATTAAAGCTTATCATGAGTAAATTTCGAAATTTATGAAAGCACGTTTGTCGTGGTATCTTTAGCCTGTCACGTGACCCTAAAGCCAACACATCCTGCACAATTATGAAAATTATGCATATTTGCTCTTAGAATTAATCTCGCAGTAACGAGCTCTTTTTAATGCTTTCAACAGGGAATGGCATACCGATAGTAAGAAATTTGTGCAAGGTTGAAGTTAGACACAAATATGCACAAGTAAATGGCTTCAAGTCACGTGACCATAGAGGTCATGTCCAGTATGCCGTTTTTGAATCAATGATATGCCCAATGTTCTTGTCAAGTGAATAAAATTGCCAAAACCTCAATTAACAAATGTCAATGGTTAGAGTCTATGCTTCCTATAACTGCTAGCTAATTCATCGACCTAAAGTTCTGTAAGTGGGAACCCTGTGGTATAAAGTGATAAAGAAGAAACATCTTTTCTTTGCTTTTGCTGTAGTTGTTGCCAGTTACATGATATGAATTACGGTTATATGTTTAATATATAACAGAATATGAAAACATCGTATATGAAGCCTAGCTTGGGAAGTCCTGCTATGGTCGTTGTCATGGCAGTTTTATGCTGTCACGTGAAACTGAAATTGCACTGTGCCTGCAAATGACCTAAAAATAATTTTGTGGCTATAGAATGATTTATTTGGTGTAGAATTTCGCCTTGGGTGCCTAGAGCGCAGATTTATGGGTTTATTGGTTCAAAAGTACAAAATGATATCCAATGGATATTTCAGCAACTGTTTAACTATTGTAGCAGAAATTCAAATCAACAGTTTCATCAATCCAGATCTAGCAACAAATCATGATCATCGTCTTCATCTTCTTCCACATAAAGGTCGACGTTCTCATCCGGTTTAACATGGTTTGTATATTCTGTAAGATGACACAAGTCGCTGCATTTTAGGCCATTAATTAACGATGCATTCGCAAGTATTGTTCTCGCACGACTTCTTGCACTTGCAAGCCATAAGCTCGATGACGGCTCTTGGGGCAGGCAGCCTACTCATCCAATCTATTTCAAACCACTGACCGCTTCCCAAAACCCAGCCTTTTGCAAGTGGACTCGGCACTTCATCATTAAGAAGGTAATCCTTCACACAGCAGTCTGATAATTAGCGCGTTGGCAGTGGTTTTGGAAGCAGTCCCTACATGGCGGTAAATGGTCTGATTCTACTTTACTCTTCTTCGAACAGAAGACAGCATATCAGCAGTCATTGACATCCTGTGTCTCTTCATTAGCGCGATACAGGGCACATACATACAAACGATTCCAATCCCTTGCACAGCTCTGGGGAAACCGACCAATCCTCTCCAAGGTTCTGAAGAACTCTTTGGAACTCTTTGTTTTTAAGGATCAGTTTCAAAGGTTGAACCTCCCCGATGCCTGCAAATGCACATACTGAGTTACAGTCCGTATAGGCATATAATACTGGAAAGGCCATGCATCCGTCTTCTCCAATTGCGTTAGATATCTCTCTTATATCGATGCATCTTGCAAGGTACTGCAACACACATCGCTGGCAATTGGGACTCTGATTGCCATCGTGAAGACAACACAGAAGACGCGCACATCTGTATCCTCAGAAGAGACAACGATAGCCTTAAAATGTGATTTGGACGTATACTTGGCGTGAAGAAGGAGACAGGCGTGTGCTTCCTCTTGCTCTGATTGTAGCTCTTCTACTTCTTTGCCGGAAGTGACGTAGATTCCCTTGCCTTTTGCACGACTAGGTGTTTTAGGCCAGTGGTCAACGATGAACTTAATCAAGCTGTTCTTAGTTTGGCCATTCTGTAAAAAGTTCCTGAATTGCCTGATCCTTTGCCCAGCTGCAAGGTTCTTATAAGTTATCAAGTCTCCTTGACCTCTTTGTTCTCTCAAGTTCCGCCGACTCAATTGAAAGATTTATGTAACCATCAAACACAACATCTATACGAATGCTGCAACCTACCTCTCGTAAGACTCTTTCCAGTGCCGTGTCAGAAATTTCACCAAAGGAAAAATGATCTACTTTCGACTTCCGAACGCGCGCCATACCATCGATTAAGTACACTGCAGATAGAATAGGTATCTTTTCTGTAGGTAAGCAAGCTTCTGCACTCCCCTGTCAAGCTGCTCGTTATTTGTCTAGCGTGGTAATCGTTTGCTTGAAGCCAAGGAAGCTGAAAGGGGGCGCAGACGATGCTCTAGAAGACCCTTCATGCGCAACTGTTTACTTACGGTGATTAATATCGTTCAGGCAAATAATTTGCTATCGGCTCGAAAAATCATCTCATTGCCCTTCCTCTTAGCTACCCTTTTTGCTTTCGACAGGTGGGTGAGGGTTTTCAAAACTTGTGAACTTCACAGGTGGCTTCTCAGGCTTCTCTTATGCTGTCTAATCGACAAATGCATCGGCAAATGGGTTAATCTAGTTGAAACACAATATTTATTACCATTGCTTGCATATCTTGCTCACCTTTTTTTTATTCGTGACATTTGGAGGTCAGTATGATCATTGTTTCCATGAGCATATCCCACCATCTCGTGTAGCTAACAAGAAAGAGAAGTGGTCAAGTAGTAGCGTGGCCGTGCACCTGGCTTTAAGCTGAGTCTTCTCTTTCCTCCAGCTGTCTGAGTGGCTTTGCTTATTGTCTCCTCGATTGTCTGATCTACGGGTATCCGCTCTAGGGATTGACAGAGCTCATTTGTACTGAGAATCACCTTACCTCCATGCAGGCATCAAGTTCCAGGTGCTCGTCTGGTACGCTTCTCATGTGGTTGTAATACACAAACATATATTTCGCGTAATTAATATTGTCATAGGAAAAACACCACGGCAACATTTGACAAACGAATGAGCGTTGCAACATCCAGTCCCCCTCCCGTGACGCGCGCGCGGATCATGTTCAACATTGACATTAATCTATGAGACCCAGAATGCGGATAGTAGTCCGTTAATAGTTTTCAGGTGTCCCAGATGTTGTTGCGAGCGTTTGAATAGAACCTTGAATGGCTGGCTTTCCATAACTTGATCATGGCTTTCTTTGTTCAGATTTTCTGCAAGTTTCCCGATGTCTTCCATTGCTTTTTGGATATGGTCGTATCTGGAGTATGATACTAAAGGTGAGCCACTTTAGATCGATGAATTAGCGAGGTGTGCACATACAGTTATAGGATACATAGATTTCCAACTATTGGCCCTTGTCAATTGATCGAGTTTATAGCAATTTTATTCACTTCACAAGAACACTGGGCCTATCATTGATTTAAAAAAAATGCCACACTGGACATGACCTCTATGGTCACGTGACTCGAAGCCATTTAATTGTGGATATTTGCGTGTAACTTAAACCATGCACAGATGTCTTACTGTTGGTATCCATTCCGTGGTGAAAGTATAAAAAAGAATGTGTTACCGCAAGATAAATTCCTGGGCAAAAATGCATAATTATCCTAGTTTTATGCAGGGTATGTTGGATTTAGGGTTCCGTGGCAGCCTTAAGCTAGTACGATAACCATGATATCACACATTTTTGATAAGCTTTAATCTGATGTAAGTAGCCTTTGCCACCTCGAGTGGTGACAATCCGCCATTTTTATCCACTTGGCTCATGGACTACGTGATGAAGTGACGATGCAAACTTGGAGGTATCTGAATGAATATCCATGGAAGTCAGTTCAGGATCACGGGAGTTGATAATTATTGATAACCAGTGTTCTTCAATTTTCCGAAGTCGTTGTTTGCACTGAGTGAGCTACATTTTGTCCTCTTCTCGGTTTGAACTTTTTTTCTTTAATCTTTTCGGAAGTTGTTCTGGAAACCTTGATCTTATATCATACAACTTACATGGTTGAAATGATTTTGTTTCTTATAAAACTTATGTCGTGTTCAAACATCATGCCCGGTATTGACCACAATGTGCAAGCTGTTTGTGTACGTGAATCGGTTGCAACGGTTGCAGCAAAGTCTTTATATGAACAACTGATTTGCATTATAGTATTGTATTTATATAGTATTGAACAAAATAATAGTATATCTTTTTCATATTGTTATTAAAAAAAAAACGTACAGCCCTTTTTTACAAGAACGAAGAATCGAAGATACTAAATGTGCTTTATTGATCTAAGTTTTTTATTTGAATCACTGTCGCGACGAGGACCTCGTTAGGTGAGGAAACCCAGTTATTTTTGATTAGTATTGGAGCGGTGCTTTGCTTTATTTATTGGAAAAATACTTAAGCATTCTTCAAGCCAACTTTTCTTGCGTTCGATTTTAGGAAAGAACACAATTGTCGCCTTTTTTCTCTCGCGTGGCTAAAACATAAACAAGAGGGCTCAACGACAGCATCTTGTAAAAATCTAGTATGTAATGTTTAATGACCTTTCCATGCATGTGGTGTACTCTGTGTGTAATAAATAACTACCGTGGGAAAAAAGAGCCGTTCCTCAGCACCTGCAGCGAGCAGAGTGGTATCGACTTTTGTTTCCAGCAAGCTCTATCATATAGTTTCACGTCTCCAGCCAGGAAATTGTTTTTTATACTGTCTGAGTTTTCACGGCTTGTAAGAATCATAGAGAAGAGTAACCAGGTTTTGAAGACATATTCGATTCATGTAAAAAAGCGTTCTCTGGTTAAATTTTTTTACATAAAAACGTAAGCTTTCGGCTTCCAGACTAAAGCCTTTAAAAACTAAGATGTAAATGCGCGAGATGGAAATATGTACAAAATGGAAGTGTGAAAAAATTGTAAAAAAAATATGAGCTAATTTTAAAAGAATAGAGTATTGTTTTGACAAAGGCTTGGAGTTATTGTCGGTTTCATTAGTGATAGCGGTATGCCAAGTTTTCGAGGTTTTTTGAATTCGGAAGTTTCCCTCGTCAATTACTCTGGCATTGGTAAAATCAGTAGAGTGGTTGTTATACCAAGCCGATGATGAGCTGCAATATTAGAGCCAGTTTTACATGGTTTTACATTAAGAATATGTTTCTTTTTCCTCGTTGAAAAACACCTTCCAGTCTCACCAATGTAACTCCAGGAACAATCGGCGCAAGGGATTTTATACACCACATTGGTCTGAAGCCTCCTATTGAACTTCATTTACATCTTGGTTTTTAAAGGCTTTAGTCTGGAAGCCGAAACCTTTCGTTTTTATATAAAAAAAAATTTAACCAGAGAACGCTTTTTTACATGAATATGGAGATTTGTTTCGTTTGATTTGTCTATCGGTAAGAGTTCAGGAGTTCGTTAACCACGGAGAATTACCCCTTTGCGTTTTCGCGGACTTACAATTCATTTGCGAGCTATGAAATCTTGAATCAACTTCAAAGAACGTTTATCTCCACTAAATCATCAAAAATAGGACGACGATAGTGGTTTAGGTTTATGAAAGCTGTACTGTATTCAAGGGATGAGGACTCAGTTCGGTTTCCCTTCCAACTACCCAGCGGTAGAGCGGTTGGTTACAGCGTCGCACCGATATCGCGAGGACGCGGGTTCAAACCCCGTTGAAGTCCTGAATTTTTCAGGCTTCTCTACGCAATTGCTAAAACTGCTTTCATAACTGCGAGGATCATAGCTTCACTTGATTTTTTGGTAGGTTGTTAAGAAATTCCGGGCAGTATTATAGAGTTAAGACTATCCCTCGATATTCTTTGTAGTGTTTTAGTTGACTTAACAAGTTGCAATGTTTTGGAACCTCTTAAGAAATTCAGTGCAAACACTTCTCCACAAGCTCACTTAAAAAGTTTCGATGTTTTGGAACCTGTTAAGAAATCGCAAACACTTCTCCACTAATTAAGCCAATGAGCAACTTTTAATGTTTTAAAACCCCTTACGAGATCGCAAACACTTCTCCATAAGCTCACTTAAAAAGCTTCGATGTTTTGGAACCTCATAAGAAATCTTTTCTCCGCTAATTATGAAGCCACTGATCATGTTTTGATGTTGTAAAACCTCTTGCGAGATCGCAAACACTTCTCTACAAGCCTCTTTTAAGAAGTCACTTCTCAACTTCTCAACAGGTTAAGCTAAAGAACATGACTCGATGTTTCGAAACCGACTCTTTCTTCCTTAATTTTCTTTTTCTTCTCGCCTTGTCAATTTTGAATTAAGGTCAGGCACTTCTGGAATTCACTAAATCGAGAAATGTGGATAATTTCCCCCTCACATACAAATCTTCGATGTTTTGAAAAACAGTTACACACAAAGGTAAAATGACATTATCAAGCTGGCGTGGGAGGCGCGACAGGCTTAATTAATGGCATTTCCGATATCACAGCCATTGTGGATTTGAAAACCCACATCCATTTCAAAAACTTTTTATATGTGTAGTGTTTCGGGTGAAAATAAATAGTTCATTTACTTTTGTATAAAGGGGTTATAAATAGATTTTAAAAAATCCAAAACAAGAACATTCCTATTCTTATTTAAGAACCGCTTATTTTGGGGCTGCTGAACGTTAATATTTATTTATATTTTTGGCGATTTGGGCCCGAAAATGTTCTTAAGGAGTCCTTACAGTAAAATTTGTATAGGATTTAGTCTGGCAGCATCTGTGTATCCGTGGGCATTTTCTGCTGAAAGCAAGACACTGCTTTAAATATGTTGAGGGAACCCTAAAGAACAGGAAAATACATGTTGCCAGTTTTGCAACCTGCTCTGGGGCTTTTTAGGGGATGTTTTAGAAACCCCCCTTTAGACCACGCATGAAAACGAGGCTACGGAATAAAACACACTCTAACTTTGTTTATTATGGACAAATTGTCACCAAAATAGCAGGAGATACGTAAATCGATGTTACCGTTGATATCATGAACACAGACGTTACCGCTATTTCTCACATGATTGGTCACGTGACTGAATGAGCACCGGAGTGAGGTTAGTTTACAAAAATAGCTGTTGACCTTTTGACAATAATACTATTACCGCTCCATAAACTAAATTAACATGAGAAATACTGATTTAAGTTTAAACTGCTCCACTTTTGCTGTTACACGAGGGTCACATAGAAATTGAAAGCATCAAAACGAGGCTTTCACTGGTTAATCGAGAAAGCTTAAGTCTACACGTTTTTGAATTAGTATGGTCCTGATTGAAAGTGGCAATTTCCCTCCAAGTGAGAGCTAGAACTACTTTTTCTCCTGAGGAGCAGCAGATAGTTGAGAGTTTCAGTGACGTGTTCAGTCTAGAGGTCATCGACATCATCGTGATCGTCATCATCGTCATCAGGATCATCATCCCCTTCTTCATTATTTATTTCATCATCAGAATCGTCTTCAAGCACATTTTCACATTGTTCTTTGTTGTCTGAGCACCCACAAAGATCCGTGCAGTTAAGTCCATTCTTTTTACACTGGCCGCGATTTGTGGAACACCGTTCTTTGGCGCCCTTGCACTTGACTAGATGTATGATGGCTTGTGGTGCTGGAGGGAGTGTCGTCATGACAGGAACCCATTTGTCTCCATGCAGTTCCCAACCATAATTCTCTGGGGATGGCAGGGTGGGGTTTGTCACAATATCATTATTCCAGACTAGAGCCTGATGATGGGCCCTTAAGATGGCTTGTCGTAGAGTTGCCTGGGTTGGGGGAAGCCTTTCTGATTGAGCTTGTTTCTTTCGAAATAGCCACCATCTCACTTCACTCACTGAGTTGGGTAGGTAGAGCTGGCACACCAACTTCTCGATTAGAGCCATTGTGTCGTCAGTGGGAATCGTTGCTGTTCCCCCTAGCTGAGAAAGACCATCGGTGATTTCATCATCAGCTTCCATGAAAGCTTTCCAGCATGTTGTTTTCCCTTTTCCGGAAAAACAGCCAGTGTTGTCTGCTCCACTTAACGCGTGAAACGCTGGCAAAGCAGCCGCTCTCTCTGGGCCTAAAGCTCGATAAATTGGATAAAGCTGGATTTCTCGATGGTTCCTCCCTGTGCCTGTGATGAACAAAGTGTCCCTGCATAGGCTTGAATAACGTCTGATAGCCAGGACAAGGACATCTGTGTCGGGAGAATATATCCGAAGATCAGTCGCACCTCTGGATGTGGCGTCAACAGCATGTAAAATAATCTTCGTGTCAGCCTCTTCATGGTTGCTTTGCAGGTATGAAAAATCTTCTCTTGTCCCCTTGCACTCTGACCCCCATGCTACAACTACTCGTCTTCCGTTCTGAACCCCAACTTCAATAGTCTTCTGCGCCAGATAGTCCGCTAGCTCCATCTTTGTCTTGGTATGTGAAAGGAGCTTTTTCATCGGAACTCGCGCTATGTGCGTTGATGGGGTAATGTGGTAATACACAGCATTCTGTTCCCCCAGCCTCGTTGTTCGGATGCGTTCTTTCAGAGAAAATGGGATGTCGTATCTATCAAAAACCAACCGGAGTTCTTCATTCTCACCAAACTTCTGGAAAATACGATTAGTGAAGTGATCTGCCAAATGTGAACACTTTTTAACCCATTCAGGTTTGTCCAGGCATCGAACCTCTACCATGGCATCTACAACTTAGACTCTCATTTGCACCTCTGTATGCTGATCATTTTGATTGACACCAGTGTCGTTTTCTTCAAGTACATCTACAGAACCTCTCCAAAATATCCATCAATGCACTTTTGCGGGAGCAGCGAAGCACTGTTCCATCGACTGCAAACAGTGACCTTGGTACCACGGAAAACTCGTAGGTACCTACAGCCTCTTTGATATCAATTTCCGGTCGACTTTTGCATACGACCATCATTCTCGCAAACAAATTCCTATCTTCGCTCAGCTCTACAGTATTGTTGTTAACTCTTACTTTGACTTTTTTTCCTGCAGTCTTCCAAGTGGAGAGCTTTTGCTTCTTCATGGGGTCCCAGAGGTTGACTTTATGTTCTTTTATCCGCTCTTCTACAAATCTTTGGAATAGTCTTTCCCCGATAATACTTTGCTCGCAGAGATCCTTCTTGACATTTTCTGGCATCACGACTTTCGTAACCAGGTTGAATAATGTGTCGCTTTCCTGATCAAATGGATTGGTAAAACTTTCCATTGTGGTCAGTAGCTTCTCTACACTTTTCTCTTCGCGGCTAAACACAGCAGTTGTAAGAGCATGATGATGAGATGTCTCCCCAGAAAAAGAAACTCCTGCCATACTTTTGGCTTGCTCTGATAACTGGGAAAGTTCAGGAGCTATCAAAAAAAACTTTACTCGAGCGTTTGGGTTCAAAGTGATCCCAACCAATCCACCTGACACTTTCATCTTCCGATTGAGATGCTCAAGCGCATTGTCAGCTCCAACTGCACAGAATGCAGATTCCTGGTTCTTGTTCACGACCCAATTCCCAGTGAGGAATTCTTCATAGAGTTCGGGGTCTGACTTTGGCAATACTTCCATTTCTGCTAGGTACAGGGGATCATTCTCGCGTAATTTAGGCGATCATAAGCAAAGAAATACTTCGTGAACGATTTGAGCGCAGTCAGATGCAGAAGCCAGTCTCCTGTTCTAACTGCTGATATAAATAAAATCATGTCCATAACCATTGTCATGTACTGGCGAAACACTTGAAATTCTGGGATCTTGTCATGGCTGTCATCAAATGTCTTCATCCGGGTAATGACATCTGCAGACTGGATGATTTCAACCATTTCCGCATGCGCCTTCTGCACCTCACTCTTGACACCTTTGACGCAAGCCATGGCGAGATCTTCTGCAACTTTCTGGAGACGCTCTAGAAATTCTGGCTCTTGAAGGAAAAAAGCATTCTGGTACATGGCAAACAGAGCTTGAAGTGTAACCATGTGAGCTGCTTGACCTCTTTTGACATGATTACCATCGATTATTTGCTTCACAGTTGTAGGGCCATATAGGTCAGCCTCAATCCAGCAAAGATCAATGCCGCTGTCTTCGATAAATGCCCCAATTGTTCGGAGTTGCGCCATGACAATGTGCAGCTCACCAGGACGAAGAACCAAGTGATCAAGATCATTCCGGCCCATCTGGAGCTTTTTGGCTGATTGATAGAGGCCCATATCTAAACTGATGACAGTCTTCATTTCGGGACCCACAATTTTTGTTTTGATGGCCTGTGCCTGCATCAAAATTGTAAGCAAGGTCTTCCATTCATGGGCTGGTGCTGCAACAAGAGGGGGCAGCTGACTCGTGTAACTGGCATGGTGTTGTGAATAAGGGAGTTATACCCTGACCAAACTGGAAGATGTACTGTGCTGACAGCGTCACGTTGCAGGTTTTGCTCATCTCGTCCTTTCTCGACCTCTTCAGCATTCTCCTCTGTGACAGTTCTCGTCAAAGTATGTCCAAGTAACCATGCAAAATCTTTGAGCTGGACCACTATTGGTATGCCCTTCTCTGCAAAGAGACCACAGTTTGGGTACACAGGACTTTCAGGCCTACAAGGTGGCTTTGGACAGTCAAGGATTGCTGTTACGGTTTCTGGAAGGTCCTTAACGGTTCGAATCTGATTCCCTGTGTTTTCAAATCTATATATTGATGAAAATATGAATTAGAATTAATGTTGTCGGATGGAAAATCATGACTAACTATAATGAACTCCTTTTAAGGTATGTGCTTATGCATACGAATTGAGTATTGTTTGAAATTAACCTGACTTCCAGTTTGGCGTCACCAGGCTTGGTCTCCTGATAAATAGCCATAGCTGCCCCGTGGAAAGTCTTTCGACCATCACGTGTGTCTTCCGAGAAGTCAACGTTGTCAACGGCGAAGAGCACGTGTCTGCCCAGGACAATATCAGGAGGAAGGTAGACTCCGTCATTCTGTTTCATTCGTCGAATAACACTCTGCTCTATTTGCGCCTCTACTCTGAGGAGCCTGTTGTATTCAACAGAGAATCCAAATCCATGGAGCATTTTAATGATCTCTTTGCTACGAAATGCTTGGTGAATGGCTAAACCAACACCTAACTGTTGTGGCATTTCTCTCGTTACTTTGATCACTTCTGATTTCTTGTTATTTGCTTGTCGTTCGGTCAAGGTCAGGGAAATAGTACTTTGCGCCAAACTGACTGCGCGCTTGTGAACTTCACTGGACTTTTCCTCTACAGTTATGGAGGCACTTGGGCCTTGAACAATCCATTTGAAAAAGCAATAAAGTTCTTCTGGTAAATTCTCGTCTGATGTACTGTCAAGAGAACCAGTGAACACCCATTTCTTGCTTTTGTTTATACACTTTCGCAAAATTGCAGCTGCATCATAAAGGATCTTAATTTCTTCAGAACGTTCCAGAGTGACCTCTTCAGATAACTGCACAGCAGCATCTCTAGTTTTCTTAATGGTCAGCCTTTCAGATTCATTCAGACGCTTTGGCTTGTGGAATTCTACTTCAGATAATTGAGAGGATATTAGCCGTTTCAATGTCTTTCTGCTGCACGGATGGCTTGTTGCATTGTTCGATTTAAGAATGCTAACATACGCTGTTTCCAGTTCTGCCATAGTAGGGACTTGCCCATCTTTCAAGATCTTCTTTGTTAAATCTAAAAACTCTACCTCTGTTGCTATTTCTGCACTGCCTAAACAGGCTGGATTACTTTTGTTGTCTGCCCCTTTTCGCAGCACACTTGATACATTACGTGCCCAGCACTTTTTGTGATACTTGATGTCAATTGCTACTGCATCCTCGGAATCAATTGCAGATGACAATTTAACCTGAAGTCTGTCTTTCTCCGCTGTCTCGATGGCCACTCGCAAAGAATGAGCTGCTGATGTGGTGCTGACAGAATGAAGTGGATCTTGATATCCCGCAGCTTTCTCGCAAAAGAAGCAAACATCCCTGTCATACGGCATTGTTTTTGAACGAGTGAGTTGATTTGACTTCCTCCTTGATTCATCGCGTCCTGCCATCTCTCTTTCATACTTCTCCTTTATTCTCTTAAGCTTTCCTATATGAGCAACGTCTTAGTAGCATTTTCTGTGCCAAGAGGCTTTACTTACGGCAAGTTGATTACGTGAAATGCCACTCGACCTTTTCCACGTTTCAAAATACTGCGAATCTTCATATTTAACTCGCTCTTCAATAAAATTTAACTCATTTTCAGGTGATACATGGTTTTCAACCAGATTTTCTTCACTTTCCGTTTGACAAATGATGCAGAGACTGTAGTCAAGTGTCTTTATCTCTCCCCCTTCTTCCATAAGAAATTTCTCAGGCGACGATACTCTCTTAGAACTTACAGATCAAACATGGCGGATTGCTATTTTAATTATAAATACTGCTGACCACTACTGTGGTAAGCCCCAGTCCTTTGTCGGTTTTTTTCTTAAATGCAGGCCAATCATGGTAATGATAAGTATGAAATGATGTAAGATTTTTCTGTTGTTTACAAATTCTGAGCAGCTACTAGCCGGTACCACAGATTTAAATTCTCTTAAATATTATTTTGGAATGTTTTAGTTCCATTCAGTTACGCAGATCTTTGTCAGGAAATATGTCTTCTGATTAAAAAGGAAAGAGAATTAGGAGATCCAATCACTTACTCTTCAGTGTCTCTACAGTACTCTACAGTGTGGACTGTAAGATCCTAAGGGTAGCCTTGTTGAGAATATTGCCTACTTCTTTCTCCTGTATTGATGTCCAAAACAACACTCTGGCCTCATTTTCATGCTTAAGTTTACGTGACCCTCTCATAACAGCAAAAGCGGAGTAGTTTTTCACGTTGTGTAAGTTTTATGAAGCAGTAAAAATAATGTGCAAAGACCTTGAAAGATCAAAAGCTATTATTGTAAACTAACCTCACTTCCGTGCTCATTCAGTCACGTGACCAATCATGTGACAAACAGTGGTTACGCATGTGTTCATGATATCAACGGTAACATCAACTTACGTTTCTCCTGCTATTTTAGTGACAATTTGTCCATAATAAACGAAGTTAGAGTGTGTTTCATTCCGTAGCCTCGTTTTCATGCACGGTCTAAGGGGGGTTTCTAAAACATCCCCTATAAAGCCACAGAGCAAGTTGCAAAGCTGGCAACATGTGTTTTCCTGTTCCCTAGGGTCCCCTCATCGTATCTAAAGTGGTGGCTTGCTTTCAGCAAAAAATGCCCACGGGACTTTCATTTCGTACATATGCGCCCAGACTAATTTCAATAAATCAGTCCGGACGTGACCAAGAAACCTATCAAAGGGCATTGTTTCCTGTGGGTTTATTTTCCTGTTAGAAGACAGTTGTACGTTTCTTTTACCTGTTGATTTATAATACCACTTACATCAATTGAATGTTTTTTTCTTGTTAAAGCCAATAAAATTTTTGGCTGGAAATGTATTTATCATGGGTTACGTAACCTTTTCTTTGGGGTGTTACATGGTATGCTGTTTTTTTTGTCGCTTCATTAGCGCCAGGCTATATATATTCGAGTTGTCCTCATTTATATTCATTCGCGTCCTACGACCGTCCCTACGCCCTCAAAATTATGTCCGATGTTGAAGACGTTATTCCAGCGAACACAGATTTTTCTAGCAGCGGCCTTTTGCCGTCTTCGCTTCCTAAACAACCTTCGTCTCAATCTCTCGAAGCTTCAGTACCATTCCAGTCTTCAGAATCCAGTGATATAGCGTCCGCGTTCTCTCTATTTAAGGATTATTTCGACAAAAAGTTGGGCGCCTTGAAGCGCGATATTCAAGACGAATCGTGCAGCAATACCGATTCTGTGGCCAAAAAGCTTAAAGAAGAATCCAAGATCACGTTTAGATTCGAAGGTAATAAGAAACAGTTTCAATTCAACTCCGACCTCGCAGAAAAGGTGAAGTCGGCGTCAGTTGCTCTCGGGAAGAGAAAATTAGACCTTGTTAAAACTCAATTGGAAGAACTAGACTCTGACATCAAAAAGCGCAACAAACTTATCAGACTGGCAGATAAGTCCGCCGCCGGTTGGGATTTGGTGAACGATTATTTATCAGACGAGCTGGCTAGCGGGTCCGAGGACGAGAAGCGTATCCGCCGTGCCGAGCAGAGGGCCCTTCGTAAACGCAACCAACGACAACAGAAAGCGAAGCCATAAAAACAAGGTTATTCACAACCCCAATCTTCTTCCACAATCACCGCCTTTGCTGACCAACATTCATCATCCTCCAGACCTTTTTCTCGTACTTTTGGCGCTTTCAGAAAACCAAGACCAAGCGATATTTGTTTCGCCTGCGGCCAGCAAGGTCATTGGAGATCTCAGTGTCAAGTTAATCCTCAAACCAGATCTTCGAGCTCGGGGCAGTCCTTTCCTAGTTCTTCTGGTTTTTCGGGCATTGGAGGTAAATAGGACCACAGGATTAAAAGCTTGTTCTCCAAGGTTAGATATTAGCTTTAGTCCATTTATTAGACATGTATCCTTCTTATTTGGAGTATTTCAGGGAAAGGGACTCTATTACTTTAGCCGATTTCGATTACGATCGCAATCTATTTGAATTTACACAGAATTCCGCATTGCCAGTACTTAAGGGTAGACTTAGGTCCTGTTTAGGTTATTGGCACACTATTGGCGCCAAGAGTTTGTTATCGATACTATTAAATTTGGTTATCGGATTCCATTCATTAGTACACCTTGTCAGGCGCGTTTTTCTAACAATCAGTCAGCTCTTAATAACGCTTCTTTCGTGGAGTCGGCTATCGCTGAATTAGTCCACACTCACGTCGTCGTTGAGTTACCCTTTATTCCACATGTCGTGAATCCGCTCTCTGTCTCGATACAGTCCTCAGGCAAGAAGAGGCTTATTTTGGACTTACGTCATGTCAATCATTTCGTTTGGAAACAGAAGTTTAGGTGTGAAGATTGGAGAGTTTTATTATCATACGTTAATAAGGGCAACACCTTTTTCAGTTTCGATCTCAAGTCCGGATATCACCATATTGATATTTTTCCGGATCACCAAACTTTTCTAGGTTTCTCCTGGGTTTTTTCTGGTACCGTTCGGTATTTTTGTTTTGCATCACTTCCGTTCGGTCTAAGCTCAGCCCCATATGTCTTTACCAAGTGTCTCAGGCCACTCGTTAAGTTTTGGAGGTCCAACGGGATAAAAATTGTTGCGTTCCTCGACGATGGGTGCGGAAAAGGGGACTCACTGCCTATGGCCAAGGAAAATTCATTGTTTGTGCAATCATCCTTAAGCAGTGCGGGGTTTGTTGCCAATTCCGCCAAATCACTATGGACCCCCACTCAGACGCTTGTTTGGTTGGGTTTAAACTGGGACTTAGTTATCGGTACCATTTCTATTACCGATATACGTATTTGTAAATTCGTTGCTCTGATTGACAAATTTCTCCTATCCGCACCTTATGTTACGGCTCGCGATTGTGCTGTTATCGCAGGTCACGTTATGTCCATGTCGCCAGTTTTGGGCAACCTGACTCGCCTCAAAACCCGTTTCCTTTACAAGGTCATAGAATCCCGCCGTAGTTGGGATTCCCGTTTTAACATCGGGCTTCATAATGATTGCCTCTCTGAAATATTTTTCTGGAAAAACAATATCGTTAGTCTTAATACGAGAGCTATTTTGCCTTATGATGCTCCCCTTTTGTTTAGCTATTCGGATGCTAGCAGCGTCGCCTGCGGGGCTTTTGTTGTGGGCATTAACGAGGTGTCCCACCGTATGTGGACTGCTTGCGAAGCAGTTAAGAGCTCTACCTGGAGACAACTTAAGGCTATACAATTTGCCTTAAGTGCGTTCAAAGACTCGGTTCGGGGTAAGTGTGTAAAGTGGCATTCTGACAGCCAAGGGGCAGTTCGTGTCGTGGAGATAGGGAGTCCTAGTGCAGAATTGCACTCTATTGCGCTTGATGTTTTCTATTTTTGTCGAACTCACAATGTCACACTTATTCCCCAGTGGGTTCCCAGGGAACTTAATGCTTGTGCTGACGCGATTAGCCACATTGTAGACTTCGATGATTGGTATACAACCCCCGAGTTCTTTACACACTTGGACCGCCTTTGGGGCCCACATACAGTCGACAGGTTCGCGAATGCAGCCAACGCCCATCTTCCCAGATTCAATTCTAGGTTTCGCGTACCCGGCACTGAAGCTGTTGACGCTTTTTCAATCTCCTGGTATGGAGAGAATAATTGGCTAGTCCCTCCCGTCCACTGCATTTCTAGGGTGGTTCAACATCTCCTTGTATGTGGTGCGGTTGGTACTTTAGTCGTCACTTATTGGCCGTCTAACGTGTTTTGGCCTTTCTTGTTCGCAAACGCAATTCAATTTCAACCGTATGTCCTTGAGTACATTCATTTTCCCGACCCCTCAGGGATTTTTGCCCTCGGGTGTTACAAAGATTCACTCATTGGTTCAGATAGGTTTAACAGCGCGGTGTTGGCAGTCAGAATTGGCACTAAGGGGCCTTAGTTTTCTCAAACCGAGTGGCTTTATGCTGGCCCGTGCGTTTTTAATTCCGCTCGTCGGTTTTTTTGTCCTCGTTTCGCATGAAACTAGCTCGCCGAGTGGCTTGTTTACCGTGGTTTTTTGAGTTGGCTCACTCGGCCTTAAATATTTTTCCATCTGGCCAGGGGCATATTGCTGTATTGACTCCCAGTGCGTGTATTGAGGTATTTTTGCCATATGTTTTTCTTCTTATCCTCGTAGAAGTTCTCAAAGATGCCTTGCAGCCTAATTTTCAACAGGTTGAAGACGGGCGACTCCGGGCACTGGTTCAAGATCTACCCGCAGTTCTTCTTAAATCCAAAGCCGTTAGTACCGCGAGGAAGTATGAAAAGGGGTTCAATACGTGGAGGAAATGGGCCTCTCAGTTTAATGAAATTGTTATATTTCCCGCTTCTAGTGTGCACGTTTCATTGTTCTTTCTTAGCTTGATTCAAGAATCTTCTTCTTGCAGTACTATTGACGACGTCCATTATGGGCTCAAGTGGGTGCACGATTTGGCAGGTCTACCCGACCCCTGTAATTCCTCGTTAGTGTTACCTTTAATAGAATCTGCTAAGAGGCTTCTCAGTGTCCCTGTTAAAAAGAAAGAGCCGGTGACCCCCGAGGCTATTCAGCTTTTAGTTTCTAAGTATGGATCGTCTTCAGCTAGTTTGTCTGACTTACGTGTGCTTACTTTGTGCCTTTTGGGTTATGCAGGGTTTTTTCGCTTTAACGAGTTGGTTCAGTTACGCAGGTGTGACTTTCAGTTTGAAGATTCTTTTATGAGAGTCTTTGTTCATCGAAGTAAGACTGACGTTTACAGGGACGGGGCTTGGGTTGTTACCGCTAAGACCTTCAAGCATACATGTCCTTATTTATTAGTTCAACGATATTTTGCGGCCGCTTCTTTTTCAGCAGACAGTGAAGAATTCATTTTTCGCCCTGTCATTTTTCTTCGCAGTACCGGAACCTATAAATTGCGCGGGTCTGTTCCTCTGTCTTATACTAGAGCGCGGGAGATAGTGCTTAGTGCTTTCGATTCCATCGGCCTTCCCAAGCAAGACTATGGTCTCCATAGCCTTAGGGCCGGAGGTGCCTCTGCTGCTGCTAATGCTCGAGTGCCTGACAGATTGTTTAAAAGACACGGCCGTTGGAAATCAGACAAGGCAAAAGACGGTTACATTAAGGATAGTGTTCATTCATTGTTGTCGGTTTCGTTGTCACTGGGTATTTAATTTTCCGCATTTCCCGTTCTTTTAGTTCGCACACGGCTCGTGTTGACACACCCCAATTGAGGTTGCTTGTTACATGATAAATGTTTTATATTCGTTTGAGCGGGGTAGCGAATTAGAATATAAATGTATTTATCATGGGTTATGTAACCTTTTCTTTGGGGTGTTACATGGTATGCTGTTTTTTTTTGTCGCTTCATTAGCGCCAGGCTATATATATTCTAGTTGTCCTCATTTATATTCATTCGCGTCCTACGACCGTCCCTACGCCCTCAAAATTAAATACCCAGTAATCAGGGGCTTCTTTTACACGTTGTTTTTTGCATGCTGCTACACGAAAGGTTTAGCACGTTTTGTATCTTTACTGATTGATTGTTATACGAGCATAGTTTAGATCATTTTGTTGGATTGTTTTTCTTGCTGTAATTTTGTGCATTTCTGGGTTTTCATTCTGTTTATTGTATTGTTTCCATCCATTCTGTTGATGAAGGCATAATAAAGAGGGTCGCACACGGCTCGTGATGACACACCCCAATTGAGGTTGCTTGTTACATGATAAATGTTTTATATTCGTTTGACCGGGGTAGCGAATTAGAATATAAATGGTTTTGTCGTTTCTTTGAAAACAGACTCAAATTTGCATAAGTGGTTAAATAATATTGCCACACCAGGCCGAGTGTTTGCTTGCTGAGGGTGGTGTCTCGAAAATTAAGACCTCCAATCGTCCAAAGAATATTCATGTCAGGGACACAGAGACACTGTGGCAAATATATCCTGACCCAGAACAGCAAAGTTTCGGCCATGTAAATTTTTGCTCTACAATTTATCAGTTATTATAACTCCTACCTTTAATTACCCTGGGTGCCAGAGCAGTTTTTTTTATCAAGTTAGGAGAGAACGCTCAGCGGTGAGTTTGGAATCGCTGAGCGTTCTCTCCGAACATGAAAAAAATTCCTCTGGCCCTCAGGGTATCCTTTAATGTAAAGTTCTTTTGCCAAATGTCGGTAGAATGAAGAATCTCGTTTGACCTGGACAAATGGCAGGTGCAAATCACCAGAGAAGAGATAAATCATGAAATCAGGGCCCGAATTCGGAAAATTGATTCAAACTAAAGCATGTGAATGTGCAATAAACGGAAATTAAAAATGAGGAAAATAAAATGAGGAACGGAAACGTTTCGATAAAACCATGCAAAGAGCCCACAGCACAAATACAAAAGCGCAACTTTGGTTTCTCCAGAGAAGGTTAGAGCGGAGCAAATATCTGAATTTTGAATGAGGAAACCAGCTTCCGGATCAATCGACAGCTGTCATAAAAAGTTTAGAGACGTAGCGCAACGTTGACATATTTCTCAGGAGACTGCGAAACTTGACCGCACTCGCTGAAAAAACACGCTTTTCCTTTTCCTAAATAAAAACTATGGTATCAATGCCAGGACATAAATTTTCCAGCCAGCAACGAAATGCCTTCCAGGTGATCTGGTGACGTAATTTGAAGGACTGGGGAGAAAAATTTTAGCGCCGCATCCCACAACCACGCGCGGCCTTATTTTTTAATTCAACATGGCAGAGGCGAGGTTAGATCTCGTCGTTTCTACTTGAATGTTCATTCAGTAACAGGAAATGTGGTAGACACGTAATGATCTGTTGAGTGTTAACGATGGAAGGTACTGCAGGGAGTTAGGAAACAATATCTAAGGCCCCGCGCGGTTGTGGGATACGGCGTTAAAATTTGTCTTCCGAGTCCTCCAAATTACGTCACCAGATCACCTTCATTGGGAGCGGATAAAACAAAAGCGCGCAAAGCATGCCGTTCAAGAGAGTCTTTAAAGAACGAAGCATGCATACATCTTTGACGCCTTTGTCGGGTTGCCTTTATTCCCCCGCGGGGGGAGGGGGGGGTACTCAACAGATGCTTGGGTAGGGAGGTGCGGTCCGGGCGTTGAGACACAATTCTCTGATTTCACTATCCCGTTTAAGACAGAATGCGAAATTTTCAG
The DNA here is from genome assembly GCF_036669925.1 of Montipora capricornis. NCBI lineage: Eukaryota > Metazoa > Cnidaria > Anthozoa > Scleractinia > Acroporidae > Montipora > Montipora capricornis. The sequence goes on from NC_090892.1 coordinate 39,913,387, forward strand.
ACCCTATCTAAGACGTTTAACTCAAAATCATTCCCTGTTTAAGACTAGAATGAAATAAGAATACACTAGTTTCTTACTGTGTTTTAATGCATTGCCAATCACAATTCACTTACGACATCATGGAATCACTGAGCTGCTCAGTGATGGTATTTACTCGGTATGCATGAAGCACTGAACACCTTCTCATAGTCGGTCTAGTACAATGCCATCATAAGACCAAAGTATAAAAAGAGTAACACACTTAAAGTACATAGAGTACATAGTACAATAAATAACAATAGCTTCCATTCGCGGACGCAATTTACAGAGATTCCATAACGCACGTTAAAAGCCTTGTAAAATCTCAATATATTCGTTGTAAAAAACTCAAGGAAAAAATCTCTGTAAAATGGAGAATATAAAGTGTCCATAAAATCCTCGTATATATTGAAACAAAATAGCAACGTAAAGTATTAATGAAATGTGCACGAATGAAGTGCAACTGAATATCGTTAATCAAAAGGGCATGTAAGGTTTGTAAATATACGCCGAGAACCACATGAAATCTTCGCAAAATGTTCATATTTTCTCTGTAAAAGGGCAAGAGAAGCAAACCAGGATAAAACGCCAGAACACAAAATCTCAACAAAATGTCCATAAAAAGTGAACCAATCCCGGACCACAAAATGTTTGTAAAATGTCCATAAATAAAGTACACACAATGTCTTCAAAATGCATGTAATTTATTTCAAAACAGTCCGTAGAAATATCAACATTTTCGTGCTATAAAAAGAGCCTCATGCAGTGGCTTTGAATTTTCAGGACTGATCTATCCTTGCAAACTCCTGTTGGCATAATCAACAAATGCATGGAGTTACTTATTGTTTAGTGAATCACTATCATGAAGGTCATATAAATTAAAAACCAACTATTATCAAATATCTTAACTAGCTTTGATTTATAAATATATTGATACTCTCTCTTCGAAGATATTCCTTAATGTTAAACATAATTTTGACTATCAATTGTTATTTATTCATCAAAGCATTTCCATGCAATGAATGTTTTGACAGTACTCTAACATTCCTCCAGTTTGAAAACTCTCGATTTGGACATAAAAAACGTTTACTCTCTTGTCCAAGGAGGATTAAAATATCCGTGATCGGTAAGTGCTGGGAATGACTGACCGGAATAAAAGCAAAAATGGGGATTGAAATGCACAGTTCTTGTTTAATGCCGTTCAAGTCCATCTCTGTTGTTTTTGTACAACCCCTTTATATTTAAAAATAGGGCCCCCTTTTTGGCAAAGAACAAGCAAATAGCTTTAAAAAAGTGGATCGCTACTGACACACTCATTACTTTTCAAGTATTGGAAATTATAAGATCTCGAGTAAATTCGTTATTAGCCGGTACAACTAACCTTTTCATAAATCTTAAACAGTCCTCCTGTTCAAGAACTCATATAACATCATCAAAATTGATTAATTCCGAATAATATGCGTGAACACTTCGATTTGGAAATGAAAAACCTTTTGTCTAATCAGGATTGGGCAAACCCTTGATGGGCAAATGTAGGGAATGAAACCCGAATAAAGACTAAATTGGGATTCTGCATTGTTCTTGCTTAATTAGAACGAAGAAATGATATATATCAGAAATGGATCATATATTGAACTGCGGATATGAAATCAAGCGAACTTATGATCCTTGCAGGTATGAACGCAATTTTTGCATAGTTCCACTTGATTTCATATCGGCAGTTCAATGTATGATCCATTTCATATATATCATTTCATCGTTGATTCACTCCTAACGGGAACATTAGCACCCACAAATGATCAGCTACCAACGTCAGTGGCTTCATAGCTCAGTTGGTTAGAGCGCCGCACCGGTGTCGCAAAGGTCACAGGATGAAACCCCGTTAAAGTCCTGAATTTGTCAGGCTTATCTACGAATTGCAAGAATTGAATTCAGAACTGCGAGGACCATAGCTTCACTTGATTAATTAGAACAGTGTAATATTGCTTGGGATACTTTAAAATGTAGTATTGAGATAACAAATGGTGCTACGTAAACTATGCTTTGCGGAAGATCACATGAATTCTTCTTTTTTAGGAGTATTCATAAGAATAACATAGGTCACAACTCCCAGAAAAGGTTTTCTTGGGTCTAACAATTCTACAAGTACTGTAAATATAATGCCCCAAATAAAAGTTTAAAAAACCCTTAGCTCTGTGCCTGGTCCATTCACAAAGATTTTTTTGACTTTGTTAATAAGTGACTCGCATAGTTGTTTAACTAAAATCTCAATAGTAATTGAGAACCCCTTCAGGTCTAAATTGCATTTGGGCCTTATACTTAACAGTAAATGCCATTCAGCTCTATCTTTCTTGTTGTTCTTGCATGACTTATTATTTTAAATTTTGGGCTGCTTTTGTGAAAAAAGAGAAGCACATAGTTTAAAACATGGATGACCACTCACACACTCATTACTTTTTAAGTATTGAAAATGAGATGATCTCGAGTAAATTTGTAACTAGCAGGTACAACTAACGTCTTCACAGTTCTCAAAGAGTCCTCCTGTTTATTAACTCATATAAGATCATCAAAATTGATTAATTCCGAATAATACGCGAGAACACTTCGATGTGGACATGAAAAACCTGTACGCTGTTGTGAAACTAGGATTAAGTAAACCCTTAACGGGTAAATGCTGGGAATCAAGCCGGAACAAACTTTAAGGCTAAATTGGGATTATCTGCATTGTTCTCATGCTTAATTGGAACTGTGTAATATTGCTTGAGATACTTGAAAGATAGCATTGATTGAAGTAACTTATTGTGCTACGTAAACATGGCTTTCCAGAAGATTCAATGTACAATGCTTATGGTGCTTTTA
>NC_090892.1:39921263-39923763 GCF_036669925.1 Montipora capricornis
TGTCCAAGGAGGATTAAAATATCCGTGATCGGTAAGTGCTGGGAATGACTGACCGGAATAAAAGCAAAAATGGGGATTGAAATGCACAGTTCTTGTTTAATGCCGTTCAAGTCCATCTCTGTTGTTTTTGTACAACCCCTTTATATTTAAAAATAGGGCCCCCTTTTTGGCAAAGAACAAGCAAATAGCTTTAAAAAAGTGGATCGCTACTGACACACTCATTACTTTTCAAGTATTGGAAATTATAAGATCTCGAGTAAATTCGTTATTAGCCGGTACAACTAACCTTTTCATAAATCTTAAACAGTCCTCCTGTTCAAGAACTCATATAACATCATCAAAATTGATTAATTCCGAATAATATGCGTGAACACTTCGATTTGGAAATGAAAAACCTTTTGTCTAATCAGGATTGGGCAAACCCTTGATGGGCAAATGTAGGGAATGAAACCCGAATAAAGACTAAATTGGGATTAATTGCATTGTTCTTGCTTAATTAGAACGAAGAAATGATATATATCAGAAATGGATCATATATTGAACTGCGGATATGAAATCAAGCGAACTTATGATCCTTGCAGGTATGAACGCAATTTTTGCATAGTTCCACTTGATTTCATATCGGCAGTTCAATGTATGATCCATTTCATATATATCATTTCATCGTTGATTCACTCCTAACGGGAACATTAGCACCCACAAATGATCAGCTACCAACGTCAGTGGCTTCATAGCTCAGTTGGTTAGAGCGCCGCACCGGTTTTGCAAGGTCACAGGATGAAACCCCGTTAAAGTCCTGAATTTTTCAGGCTTATCTACGAATTGCAAGAATTGAATTCAGAACTGCGAGGACCATAGCTTCACTTGATTAAAAAGAACAGTGTAATATTGCTTGGGATACTTTAAAATGTAGTATTGAGATAACAAATGATGCTACGTAAACTATGCTGTGCGGAAGATCACATGAATTCTTCTTTTTTAGGAGTATTCATAAGAATAACATAGGTCACAACTCCCAGAAAAGGTTTTCTTGGGTCTAACAATTCTACAAGTACTGTAAATATAATGCCCCAAATAAAAGTTTAAAAAACCCTTAGCTCTGTGCCTGGTCCATTCACAAAAATTTTTTTGACTTTGTTAATAAGTGACTCGCATAGTTGTTTAACTAAAATCTCAATAGTAATTGAGAACCCCTTCAGGTCTAAATTGCATTTGGGCCTTATACTTAACAGTAAATGCCATTCAGCTCTATCTTTCTTGTTGTTCTTGCATGACTTATTATTTTAAATTTTGGGCTGCTTTTGTGAAAAAAGAGAAGCACATAGTTTGAAACATCGATCACCACTCACACACTCATTACTTTTTAAGTATTGAAAATGGGATGATCTCGAGTAAATTCGTAACTAGCAGGTACAACTAACGTCTTCACAGTTCTCAAAGAGTCCTCCTGTTTATTAACTCATATAAGATCATCAAAATTGATTAATTCCGAATAATACGCGAGAACACTTCGATGTGGACATGAAAAACCTTTACGCTGTTGTGCAACTAGGATTAAGTAAACCCTTAACGGGTAAATGCTGGGAATCAAGCCGGAACAAACTTTAAGGCTAAATTGGGATTATCTGCATTGTTCTCATGCTTAATTGGAACTGTGTAATATTGCTTGAGATACTTGAAAGATAGCATTGATTGAAGTAACTTATTGTGCTACGTAAACATGGCTTTCCAGAAGATTCAATGTACAATGCTTATGGTGCTTTTATTTCTAGAGCAATTTCTAATGATAACATAAGTCAACTCCCAGATAAGGTTTTCTCAGGGCTTACAAGTTTACAATCGCTGTAACTCTAATGCTGCAAATAACTTATTAAACCAGGTAGGACCAGCCATTGAAGCAACAACAACAAACTCTCAGACATCCATTCTGAAGTATCACAGGATCACACCTTCCTTTTAAAAATGGGTGGAATAATCTTTTCCAACGTTTGTCGTCTCAACTTTAAGGCAGAATAAAAAACAAGCTTACCAAAGTGGGTTTGAATAGGGACGTGGTAAGCTGGCTATTGCTCCCCTTAACACCCCTACTCGTAATTAAAAAGTAAACATTACATTTTGTATCCATAAGAATATATGGATACCAAGCAGTGCTTTGTAGACTACGCTTTGCGAAAGATTATATGTACATTGCTTATTAAGCTTTTATTTCATTGTAGGCATATTTCTAATAATAACCTAAGTCAACTCACAGAAAAAGTTTTCTCTGGCCTCATAAGTCTACACAAGCTGTAAGTATAATGTTATAAATAAAAGTTTTAAAATATCACTTAGCTTTGTGCCGGTTTGCTTCACAAAGTATTTCTTGACTTAATAAGTGACTCGCACAATTGTTTTAAAGGATATCTCACCTGTATTTGAATAGACTTCAAGACGTGTACAATTAAATTGTATTTAAACTTTATTCTTTTAAAATTGACACTAAATGTTACTTAATTCCATT
>NC_090892.1:39926263-39946263 GCF_036669925.1 Montipora capricornis
GCAGGAACAACAACAAACTCTCAGACATCCATTCTGAAGTAAAAAACATTCTTACCAAAGTGGGTTTGAATAGGGACATGGGGAGCTGGCTTTTGCCACCCGTAACACCCCTACTCGTAATTAAAAGGTAAACATTACCTTTTTTCTTCAAGCAGTGTTTTGTACACTATGCTTTGTGAAAGATTGCATGACTTTGTACATTGCTTATTATGCTTTTATTTCATTGTTGGTATATTTCTAATAATAACATAAGTCAACTCCCAGAAAAGTGCTCAAGAGTCTACAATGGCTGTAACAATATTGCCCCAAATAAAAGTTTTAAAATATCACTTAGCTTTGTGCCAAGTCGCTTCACAAAGATTTGCTTGACTTTGCTAATAAGTGACAGACCCCTACTTGTGATTAACAAGCTAACTTATTACATTTTGTTCATAAGAATATATGGATGCCAAGCAGTTCTTTGTAAACTATGCTTTGCAGAAGATTACATGTACATTGCTCTTTATGCTTTTAAAATTCTAGGTTGATTCCTAATAACAGCATAAGTCAACTCCCAGAAAAGGTTTTCTTAGGGCTCACAAGTCTATTCAGACTGTAAGTATATTTCCCTAAAATAAAGTTTTAAATTTCACTTAGCTTTGTGCCTGGTTGCTTCAGAACGATTTTCTTGATTTTGTTGGTAATTGACTCGCACAAATGTTTTAAATGAAATCTCATCAGTATTTGAGAACCCTTCAAGACGTCTACAATTAATTTGCTTTTAAACTTTATTCTTCTAAAATTGAAAATAATTGTTATTTAATTCCATTCCCACTTATTTAAAATAAGGGGCCCCTTTTAGTAGATGTCACACTACAGAGTTAGAGCGGATCTAAGAAAAAAAGCATTCCAGACGAAGACAAGCCTAGATGCTCCCGCGCCAGGCTGACGCCGCAACAACAAGATACCCACGTAACCATCACCAAACCATCAACTGTGCACCTGGATCACCACATATTTTCCAAAGGGGATTGGAGGAGGGCACGCCTGTCAGATCATGCCAGGATCCCAATTACTATCTCACTTATTAGACTAAGTACGACCAGCCATTGCAGCAACAACAACAAACTCTCAGACATCCATTCTGAAGTATCTGCAAATACAGGATCACACCTTCCTTTTAAAAATAGGCAGAATATTCTATTCCAACCTTTGCCGTCTCAACTTTTAAGGCATGGCATGGCCGCGTAGGGATACGAATTTTATCTTCGAGTGCTGAAAGTATCTCACACGAGTGAGCGGAGCGAACGAGTGAGAGATACTTTCAGCACTCGAAGATAAAATTCGTATCCCCAAGCGGCCATGTAATGTTCTGTTTATTATATTGATATTGATGAAATGTCCAGACTTAAAAAAAAGTGGTGACCAACCGCTAAAACACGCATGTTCTGTAACATGAAACAATATATGAAAGTTATGAAAAGCAAATCATGATAATGTAAAATTTTGCCATAAAAATTTTAATGTAGTACAGAAAAATTATATTGAAGCTCAAAAGTATCTTACAATGAAGACGAAGCTCGCATTTTATCTGCTTATCGTGTTTGTTACCATGACGACACCTCTATTTTCACATGCAAAAGATAAAAATGATATGTTCACTGCGCGCGGTGAAGATATGATTTTTTCGTAAAAGGAGAAATCCTGGTATTTCATCAGTATGTATGTAATAAATTTATGATAATAACATAGGTCAATCCCGAGGAAAAGTTTTCTTAGAGCTCAGGAATCTACAATGGCTGCAAGAATAATGCTTCAAATTAAAGTTTTAAAATATCACTTAGCTTTGTGCCAAGTCGCTTCACAAAGACTTTCTTGACTTTGCTAATAAGTGTCTCGAATAGTTGTTTTAAATAAAATCTCAATAGGACGCGAGGAGCTGCCGCTTGCTCCCCTAAGTACTCCTACTTGTGATTAACAAGCTAACTTATTACATTTTGTTCATAAGAATATATGGATGCCAAGCAGTTCTTTGTAAACTATGCTTTGCAGAAGATTACATGTACATTGCTCTTTATGCTTTTAAAATTCTAGGTTGATTCCTAATAACAGCATAAGTCAACTCCCAGAAAAGGTTTTCTTAGGGCTCACAAGTCTATACAGACTGTAAGTATATTTCCCTAAAATAAAAGTTTTAAAACATCACTTAGCTTTGTGGCTGGTTGCTTCAGAACCATTTTCTTGATTTTGTTGGTAATTGACTCGCTCAAATGTTTTAAATGAAATCTCATCAGTATTTGAGAACCCTTCAAGACATCTACAATTAAATTGCATTTAAAATTTATTCTTCTAAAATTGACACTAAATGTTATTTAATTCCATTCCCACTTATTTAAAATAACGGGCCCCTTTAAGTAGAGTTAACACTAGAGAGTCAGAGCGGATCTAAAAAAAACAGCATTCTAGACGAAGACAAGCCGAGATGCTCCCGCCCCAGGCTAACGCCGCAACAACAGGATACCCACGTAAGCATCACCAAACCATCAATGTGCACCTGGATCACCAAATATTTTCCAAAGGGGATTGGAGGAGGGCACGCGTGTCAGATCATGCCACGATCCCAATTACTATATCACTTGTTAGACTAAGTACGACCAGCCATTGCAGCAACAACAACAAACTCTCAGACATCCATTCTGAAGTATCTGCAAATACAGGATCACACCTTCCTTTTAAAAATGGGCGGAATAATCTTTTCCAACCTTTGCCGTCTCAACTTTTAAGGCATGGCATGGCCGCGTAGGGATACGAATTTTATCTTCGAGTGCTGAAAGTATCTCACACGAGTGAGCGGAGCGAACGAGTGAGAGATACTTTCAGCACTCGAAGATAAAATTCGTATCCCCAAGCGGCCATGTAATGTTCTGTTTATTATATTGATATTGATGAAATGTCCAGACTTAAAAAAAAGTGGTGACCAACCGCTAAAACACGCATGTTCTGTAACATGAAACAATATATGAAAGTTATGAAAAGCAAATCATGATAATGTAAAATTTTGCCATAAAAATTTTAATGTAGTACAGAAAAATTATATTGAAGCTCAAAAGTATCTTACAATGAAGACGAAGCTCGCATTTTATCTGCTTATCGTGTTTGTTACCATGACGACACCTCTATTTTCACATGCAAAAGATAAAAATGATATGTTCACTGCGCGCGGTGAAGATATGATTTTTTCGTAAAAGGAGAAATCCTGGTATTTCATCAGTATGTATGTAATAAATTTATGATAATAACATAGGTCAATCCCGAGGAAAAGTTTTCTTAGAGCTCAGGAATCTACAATGGCTGCAAGAATAATGCTTCAAATTAAAGTTTTAAAATATCACTTAGCTTTGTGCCAAGTCGCTTCACAAAGACTTTCTTGACTTTGCTAATAAGTGTCTCGAATAGTTGTTTTAAACAAAGTATCAATAGGGACGTAAGGAGCTGCTACTTGCTTCCCTAAGCACCCCTACTCGTGATTAACAAGTAAACTTATTACATTTTGTTCATAAAAATATATGGATGCCAAGCAGTGCTTTGTAAACTATGCTTTGCGGAAGATTACATCTACATTGCTCTTTATGCTTTTATTTCTAGGTCGATTTATAATAATAACATAAGTCAACTCCCAGAAAAGGTTTTCTCAGGGCTCACAAGTCTACGTTATCTGTAAGTATATTTCTTCAAAATAAAAGTTTTAAAATATCACTTAGCTTTGTCCCTGGTCGCTACAACGAATTTCTTGACTTTGTGATTAAGTGACTCACAGAAATGTTTTAAATGAAAACACTGCGAAATTGAACATGTTAGAGACTGTTGATGTGTCTTTAAATGAAATAAGTCAAATAGAACATGGTGTGGATTTAGTTGATGGAGACTGATAAAATTTTCATATTTTTGCCTTTTCACAGTCAACCGTGCAGTTTATTGAAGTACTGATTTGCAATCTTTTAATTAGAAAAACACTTTTGCAGCCTTGTTTCTTTTAAATGTTAACTAGTGAAAGATCAGCTATTGCAAAATCATGGACAAAGACAGAAATTTTCTCTTCTTTACATAAGAGATTTTTTTGTCTTTTGAAAATTTGCATAATTATGCAAATTATGCACTCCATGATGTCACGTGGTTTCATATATCCCATAATTTTTAAACCTTATATAAACAAAAATTTGATGCTCTTTATAAAGATATATGCTTTTATGAGGTTTCTGTGTAATGCTTTTGCTTGGCAAGCATTATAAGTATTATGGCTTGTATTCTCAGCTCCTCCCCCCTCTCCCGTAGTATGATTAGTGTTAGAAGAAGAAAAAACAGGATTCCAGACAAAGATTTGGATTTAGGGTCTCGTGGCAGCCTTATTATCGCACTAGCTTAAAGCTAGTACGAAGACCCCTCTTTATTTTAACTGTAATTTTCCAATTTAATGGTCCGCCATCTCTAACATTATGTTCTTGAGAGAGCTGGATCGAGGAGAAAATGACGTCAAAGGCTCACTAGTTTAAGAATGCAATACGTGTGTACGCCGCAGAATTAATATGCAGCACGGGGGTTTTGGGCTTTCAAACTTTTAAACTCACGCTTTGCATATATAATAAGCTGCGTTCACACGCTGAAATTTTAAGCTAGTGAGCCTCTGACATCACATTTCCCTGGATCCAACCGTCTGAGGTCCAATCGGTCAGTTTTGAACGTGAGTGATGGCGGACCGTGAAATCCAAAACTTCACTCAAAGTAAACAGCCTCTGGATAAAAATCAGAGCTCAAAATCTTGCCAGGCAGTTGTTAAGCAAACACACTTTCAAAATCTGAAGGAAAAAAAAAAGGAAGTGTTTTTTTTGATCACAGGGGCACTTTAATTTATGGCATTATCACAGCCATTGTGGATTTGAAAACCCACATCCATTTCAAAAACTTTTTATATGTGTAGTGTTTCGGGTGAAAATAAATAGTTCATTTACTTTTGTACAAAGAGGTTATAAATCGATTTTAAAAAATCCAAAACAAGAACATTCCTATTCTTATTTAAGAACCGCTTATTTTGGGGCTGCTGAACGTTAATATTTATTTATATTTTTGGCGACTTGGGCCTGAAAATGTTCTTAAGGAGTCCTTACAGAGTAAAATTTGTATAGGATTTCAATAAATCAGGCCGGACGTGACCAAGAAACCTATCAAAGGGCATTGTTTCCTGTGGTGTGTCCCGAAGTATTTGGGTTTATTTTCCTGTTAGAATACAGTTGTACATTTCTTTTACCTGTTGATTTATAATACCACTTACATCAATTGAATGTTTTTTTCTTGTTAGGGCCAATAACATTTTTGGCTGGAGATGGTTTTGTCGTTTCTTTGAAAACAGACTCAAATTTGCATAAGTGGTTAAATAATATTGCCACACCAGGCCGATTGTTTGCTTGCTGAGGGGGGTGTCTCGAAAATTAAGACCTCCAATCGTCCAAAGAATATTCATGTCAGGGACACAGGGACACTGTGGCAAATATATCCTGACCCAGAACAGCAAAGTTTCGGCCATGTAAATTTTTGCTCTACAATTTATTTATTATGACTCCTACCTTTAATTACCCTGGGTGCCAGAGCAGTTAGGAGAGAACGCTCAGCTGTGAGTTTGGAATCGCTGAGCGTTCTCTCCGAACATGAAAAAAATTCCTCTGGCCCTCAGGGTATCCTTTAATGTAAAGTTCTTTTGCCAAATGTCGGTAGAATGAAGAATCTCGTTTGACCTGGAGAAATGGCAAGCGCAAAGCACCAGAGAAGAGATAAATCATGAAATCAGGGCCCGAATTCGGAAAATTGATTCAAACTAAAGCATGTGAATGTGCAATAAACGGAAATTAAAAATGAGGAAAATAAAATGAGAAACGGAAACGTTTCGATAAAACCATGCAAAGAGCCCACAGCACAACTTTGGTTTCTCCAGAGAAGGTTAGAGCGGAGCAAATATCTGAATTTTGAATGAAGAAACCAGCTTCCGGATCAATCGACAGCTGTCATAAAAAGTTCAGAGACGTAGCGCAACGTTGACATATTTCTCAGGAGACTGCGAGACTTGACCCCACTCGCTGAAAAAAACACGCTTTTCCTTTTCCTAAATAAAAACTATGCTATCAAGCAATGGTTTGAAAGAACCCCTGCCAGCAAGGGATTGCCACGACATAAATGTTCCAGCCAGCAAGGAAATGCCTTGGGAGCGGATAAAACAAAAGCGCGCAAGGCATGCCGTTCGAGAGCGTCTTTAAAGAACGAAGCATATATACATCTTTGATGCCTTTGTCGGATTGCCTTTATTCCCGGGGAAGGGGGAGAGGTACTTAACAGATGCTTGGGTAGGGAGGTGCGGCCCGGGTGTTGAAACCCGGACCCTGTTTAAGACACAATTCTCTGATTTCACTGTCCCGTTTTCAGACCCTATCTAAGACATTTAACTCAGTGATGGTATTTACTCGGTATGCATGAAGCACTGAACACCTTCCATGATAGTACGTCTAGTACAATGCCATCATAAGACCAAAGTATAAAAAGAGTAACACACTTAAAGTACATAGTACAATGAATAACAATAGCTTCCATTCGCGGACCCAATTTACAGAGATTCCATAACGCACGTTAAAATCCTTGAAAATCTCAATATATTCGTTGTAAAAAACTCAAGGAAAAAAACTCTGTAAAATGGAGAATATGAAATGTCCATAAAATCCTTGTAAATATTGAAACAAAATATCAACATAAAATGTGAATGAAATGTGCACGAATGAAGTGCAACTGAATAATGTTAATCAAAAGGGCATGTAAGGGTTCTAAAAATACGCCAAGAACCACATGAAATCTCCGCAAAATGTTCATATTTTCTCTGTAAAAGGACAAGAGAAGCAAACCAGGATGGAAACGCCAGAACACAAAATCCCAACAAAATGTCCATAAAAAGTGAACCAATCCCGGACCACAAAATGTTTGTAAAATGTCCATAAACAAAGTACACAAAATGTCTTCAAAATGTATGTAATTTATTTCAAAACAGTCAGTAAAAATATCAACATTTTCTTGCTAAAAGAGCCTCATGCAGTGGCTTTGAATTTTCAGGACTGATCTATCTTTGCAAACTCCTGTTGTCATAATCAGCAAATGCATGGAGTTACTTATTGTTTAGTGAATCACTATCATGAAGGTCATATAAATTAAAAACCAACTATTATCAAATATCTTAACTAGCTTTGATTTATAAATATATTGATACTCTCTCTTCGAAGATATTCCTTAATGTTAAACATAATTTTGACTATCAATTGTTATTTACCCATCAAAGCACTTCCATGCAATGAATGTTTTGACAGTACTCTAACATTCCTCCAGTTTGAAAACTCTCGATTTGGACATAAAAAACGTTTACTCTCTTGTCCAAGGAGGATTAAAATATCCGTGATCGGTAAGTGCTGGGAATGACTGACCGGAATAAAAGCAAAAATGGGGATTGAAATGCACAGTCTTGTTTAATGCCGTTCAAGTCCATCTCTGTTTTTTTTGTACAACCCCTTTATATTTAAAAATAGGGCCCCCTTTTTGGCAAAGAACAAGCAAATAGCTTTAAAAAAGTGGATCGCTACTGACACACTCATTACTTTTCAAGTATTGGAAATTATAAGATCTCGAGTAAATTCGTTATTAGCCGGTACAACTAACCTTTTCATAATTCTTAAACAGTCCTCCTGTTCAAGAACTCATATAACATCATCAAAATTGATTAATTCCGAGTAATATGCGTGAACACTTCGATTTGGAAATGAAAAACCTTTTGTCTAATCAGGATTGGGCAAACCCTTGTTGGGCAAATGCAGGGAATGAAACCCGAATAAAGACTAAATTTTGATTAATTGCATTGTTCTTGCTTAATTAGAACGAAGAAATGATATATATCAGAAATGGATCATATATTGAACTGCGGATATGAAATCAAGCGAACTTATGATCCTTGCAGGTATGAACGCAATTTTTGCATAGTTCCACTTGATTTCATATCGGCAGTTCAATGTATGATCCATTTCATATATATCATTTCATCGTTGATTCACTCCTAACGGGAACATTAGCACCCACAAATGATCAGCTACCAACGTCAGTGGCTTCATAGCTCAGTTGGTTAGAGCGCCGCACCGGTGTCGCAAAGGTCACAGGATGAAACCCCGTTAAAGTCCTGAATTTGTCAGGCTTATCTACGAATTGCAAGAATTGAATTCAGAACTGCGAGGACCATAGCTTCACTTGATTAATTAGAACAGTGTAATATTGCTTGGGATACTTTAAAATGTAGTATTGAGATAACAAATGATGCTACGTAAACTATGCTTTGCGGACGATTACATGAATTCTTCTTTTTAGGAGTATTAATAAGAATAACATAAGTCACAACTCCCAGAAAAGGTTTTCTGGGGTCTAACAATTCTACAAGTACTGTAAATATAATGCCCCAAATAAAAGTTTAAAAAACCCTTAGCTCTGTGCCTGGTCCATTCACAAAATTTTTTTGACTTTGTTAATAAGTGACTCGCATAGTTGTTTAACTAAAATCTCAATAGTAATTGAGAACCCCTTCAGGTCTAAATTGCATTTGGGCCTTATACTTAACAGTAAATGCCATTCAGCTCTATCTTTCTTGTTGTTCTTGCATGACTTATTATTTTAAATTTTGGGCTGCTTTTGTGAAAAAAAAAAAGAAGCACAAAGTTTGAAACATCGATCACCACTCACACACTCATTACTTTTTAAGTATTGAAAATGGGAAGATCTCGAGTAAATTCGTAACTAGCAGGTACAACTAACGTTTTCACAGTTCTCAAAGAGTCCTCCTGTTTATTAACTCATATAAGATCATCAAAATTGATTAATTCCGAATAATACGCGAGAACACTTCGATGTGGACATGAAAAACCTTTACGCTGTTGTGCAACTAGGATTAAGTAAACCCTTAACGGGTAAATGCTGGGAATCAAGCCGGAACAAACTTTAAGGCTAAATTGGGATTATCTGCATTGTTCTCATGCTTAATTGGAACTGTGTAATATTGCTTGAGATACTTGAAAGATAGCATTGATTGAAGTAACTTATTGTGCTACGTAAACATGGCTTTCCAGAAGATTCAATGTACAATGCTTATGGTGCTTTTATTTCCAGAGCAATTTCTAATGATAACATAAGTCAACTCCCAGATAAGGTTTTCTCAGGGCTTACAAGTTTACAATCGCTGTAAGTATAATGCTGCAAATAACTTATTAAACCAGGTAGGACCAGCCATTGCAGCAACAACAACAAAGTCTCAGACATCCATTCTGAAGTATCCGCAAATACAGGATCACACCTTCCTTTTAAAAATGGGTGGAATAATATTTTCCACTTTTTGCCATCTCAACTTTTAATGCAGAATATAAAACAAGCTTCCCAAACTGGGTTTGAATTGGGACGTGGTGAGCTGGCTATTGCTCCCCTTCACACCCCTACTCGTAATTAAAAAGTAAACATTACATTTTGTATCCATAAGAATATATGGATACCAAGCAGTGCTTTGTAAACTATGCTTTGCGGAAGATTACATCTACATTGCTCTTTATGCTTTTATTTCTAGGTCGATTTCTAATAATAACCTAAGTCAACTCACAGAAAAAGTTTTCTCTGGCCTCATAAGTCTACACAAGCTGTAAGTATAATGTTATAAATAAAAGTTTTAAAATATCACTTAGCTTTGTGCCGGTTTGCTTCACAAAGATTTTCTTGACTTGGTTAATAAGTGACTCGCACAAATGTTTTAAAGGAAATCTCACCAGTAATTGAAAAGACTTCAAGACGTCTACAATTAAAATGCAGTTAAACTTTATTCTTCTAAAATTGACACTAAATGATATTTAATTGCATTCCCACTTATTTAAAATAAGGGGCCCCTTTTAGTAGAGTTCGCACTACAAAGTCAGAGCCGATCTAAAAAAGAAAACAGCACTGATTCCAGACGAAGACAGGCCGAGATGCTCCTGTCCCAGGCTAACGCCGCAACAACAGGATACCCACGTAACCATCACCAAACCATCAATTGTGCACCTGGATCACCAGATATTTTCCAAAGGCAATTGCCCACTTTCGATATATTGAAATTCAGTCCAAAAGAAAAGGCATCATCACGAAGCTCTGGGGAATAAACTCATACAAATCCTTATATTAGATAGATAGATAGATAGATAGATAGATAGATAGATAGATAGATAGATAGATCGTTTATTAAAAGAACAACTTGCAGTCGTGAGACTGAATTACGTGTACAATATAAAATATAAGATAATAAACTAATATACAACAAGAGGCTACAAGTAGCCTATACTCGGGCCTGCAAAAGTACAATGAGTGGTGTATGGTTAATTTAGCGATCAAGACAAGAACAGGGAGACTGTTGTCCTTCCCACATCCGCCTTACATTGCTATTATCATGATGTTCGACTGTGTATGTAGTGAATACCCGGACCCAGATTATCTTCATTACAGGTGGTGACAATGACCACTGGACCATGGAAACGAGGTAAAATAGGGTATTTATGCCAAAGTGGCTAAGCCTGACATTGTTTTTTACTGATCGATGGGTATTCTTGCTCAGTGTTTGAGAAAGGAAACGGTAATTGAACGGCTTAAGATGAAACGAAATGACTCGTCGAAACATCTTTTGCAGAAAAAAATGAAAGAGAATCGAAGGTGAGATGTGAAAACATCTTTCCAAGATGACCAAACTTTCGTGCAGTGGTGCACGTAAAGGTCACTTTGTCACGTGCGCGACAAGTGAAGATGTGCACTATATCTCGACACTTGAAAATACTTCCATAAGTGCAAAAGTTCCTGGGGGCCATGCCAAATGAATCCATGGCACGGGAATCAAATATTTAAAATATACCATTTGTTGTAATTTAAGAGTGATTGCCACTAAAAATCAAAGAAATCGTGGCCAGGGTCAAAAAATCAATTTCCCTCAGACTTTGTCAGTTTGAAGGCCTAGGTAAGTAACTAGAGGAAATCAAGTTAGTTTTTTGAAATATTTCATTTAACGGCAGAAAACCACGAAAAACGGTTATCGTACCGGAAGCTCAAATTTTCACTCCGTGAGAATCCAAAATTTCACACTTTTCAGCTCTTGCTACACAGACGTTTACATCGCTGTGAATCTTTCTACTTTAATTGCATATATTGACTCTTCCTCAGCCAAGACATAGTGATTATTTTTATCTCTTGTTCTTTCCGAGCGAACTGAGCCCCAATTAAGCAAACACACTTTCCTCATTAGTTGAAAACTCAAAAATAATCTATATCCAGCGAGACAAAAGGCTGACCGGTAGTGTTTCAAATCTTCTGATATTTTAACCAAAGAGTGTCCAGTCATTGAGGTTTAAGTTTGCAGTTTCATTTATTTGGGATCTACTATCAGTTTTGAATGAAGGCCGGTCAAAACTCGAGAAAATTACAATTCAGCGCCAGTGAAATTTACAATGTGAGCTAATGCAACTCACCCCAAAATAGAAAACCAAATTTGGGTCAGAGACATCGCAATTAAGACGGTTAAATCATTTTACGTTTTGCTTCGTTATATAAAATGTATTTATATCGATCATGAAAAACTAACTCGAAAAAAGTGAGGGAAACACGAAACTTTTACTCTCCCATGATTTGTCGCGCACGATCAAATTCGCAAATATTTTAAATCTGTTGCGTCAAATCAGTCATAAGTAAAACTATCTTAGTTGCTGATGTGAGACTTTGCTTTAATATGGGAGAATTTCCTATTAAAAGTGGTAAAGAAATAAAACAAGGTCAGATTAGAAATCGGGCCAAAATTAATTAATTTCATTACGTGTGTGAGACTGTATGTCGTAGTGGAAGCCAATAGGGTAATTGTTCCCACGGAAAGTAAATGTGACTTCTTGATCTAAATAAACAACGCACTTACCTCGGAAAAAACCAAGGTTATTACTGGGAAGTACAGATTAAAAATGTCGTGTTCGTTCTTCAATATTGCCGGTGGAATTTGTGGCGCGGACGAACGCAGTAGTTCTTCGACTTCCATCATACCACTCACCCAGTGTAATAAGGAGATCAAAAAACACAAAAAGCCCTTGAAATTTTCCGGCGTTGAAACTGAAGTGGGACTTATCCTGGCAAGATGCAGGTGTTTTGAAAAGCCATCAAACTTCTTGGAAATGACCATCTGTCCCGCTCATCGGGCGCGATTGGGCATAGGTTGGCGAAGGCTAAGTGGTTTATGTAGCGTACCGGAAGTTGTTTCGGGTCACTGCAAGGACCTTCGGAAAGTACCAACAATGCAAAAAGGAATAAATTCGTCCCAGTCCATCAAGTTATTGGAACTTACAAATCAGTTTGTCCCTGTGGGCTCAGGTAAGTGATGAAGTGTTTGATGAACTAATAGCCAGTTGATTGCCATCATTTATCGGAGCCCGTATTCCAGCGAATGTCAGACACCGCGTATTCCGTTAGCAGCTCGCGCTGTGTTAAGGATTACGTACCGGCTTGTGATATAAAAGCAGTCTAACCAGATATAAAGCAAAACTCCAGTCTTTGGGTACGATTAAATAATAATAATAATAATAATCTTTATTTCTTAAGATAAAAATACATATCCTAAGTTACAATTAATAAGAAAGAAAAAATATAAACTCTAGAAACTATTTACATATCATATTTAAAAATTATTCTGTTACTAAAAACGTTCTTAAGGACGTTCGCGCCAATTGTTTCTGCGCATCCTTACTGCGCACGCAAATGCACACGCCACGTCATACACGAGCGCGCGCGCCAAGTAATAAAATGAGAACTGATAGGGCAAAAGGCCATTGCTATAGCTTTGCCTGGATTTAACGGTCTTGGACGTTCGGTGACCCCTATTTTTCTTTCCAGAAACGGATTTTATTTACAATTATCTCCACGTTGTCCAAAAATGAACAAAAAATCAATGTGGGAAGTTCAAAAAATTTCAAGATTTCTGCTCACGGGACATCAAATCCTGCCATCTTGCGGCTGCAAGGCGCGTGAAACTGTGGTCGCTAAATGCGAACTTGATCTTTAAGGGAACCTCACCAGTTGACTAAATTCACTTAATTAGTCCACTTAAACAATATTTGGCAGAGAAGATTTCACTTCAAAGATTTAATTGCAATATATTTGGGTTTACAGACACTGGCCTTATTCGATAACGAAGCCCGATTTTGTCACATTTTGGGTGTTTTTTCCGGACATGTTTTCTCCAAAACGAAGTCGGTGACCCCCCATTTTTTTTACATTTCTGACATAACTAACTCATCATCTTACAGTGGTAAAAGTTTCAGAAGAAAATCAATGTTGAAAAAATTTCGCGCGAACGTCCTTAAATCTGTCAGTGTGGATCCAAGGGACAGAGACTGACGTATTTCTAAGATTGTACCTCGTTTTCTTTTCCTTAGGTAACAACTGGAAGAACGGACATTCGATCTTTTTTTGTAGAGTGTCTTGTCCGCCTTCTCTAGCAAGTCCCTGATATTTACATTCTTGGACGTATACATGTATAACTTTCTTTTCATACGCACCGATCTAAGAAATTCTATTTAACAGAAAGGTCGGAATCTGAGGCACCATAAACCGACAGAGCGTAAGAAAAATTTGGTAAAACTATTGCGTGAAAAAGGTGATCTACTTCCTCCTGGGACATTCCTTCCTTACGTAAAGATCCTAATACGAATAATGACTCGTTGGCCTTAATTACCTTCGCGCGCACGTGACTACTGTATTTACAATATGGGTAACTCTGCGCACTGCGGTATATTACTAACTGACGCGATGTCCTGACTGAAACCTTTCTTACGGAAAATAATCTCTTTGCATTTTGTTGGATTTTCCATTTCCATTTTGTTGGATTTCCAAAGTTTCCATTGATGGAAGAAAAATGTTAGGTTCGTAATGAGCAAAACATATCACATTTTATTTTTCCCTCACCCCTTTCATCCTTCATCGCACCATCAGCCTTTCGCAATTGTATTTGTTTATGCTTCCAAAAATAGCTACAGTTAAATTTGGCACTGCTCCATCTAAAATTATGCGTCTTTGGGATAATTTCTGTGGTGTTAACAGCGTTCGCCCTTTTTTTTTCGGAAGGAATTTGCGTAAAATGTAGAAAGATGCTCAGCGTGTTTAAAGAACAGGTACCTGAGACAGGACATATGACAGAAGAAGTTGCTAACATCGCAGATAGTTTGAGCGAGTTAAACCTGGTGAGTATGTAGCTCTAAATAAAATGCTAAAATAAGAAATAGAAATGTGAAATCAGAGTATAAAAGTAAAGATCTCATTAACTAAAAATAGCGGCCGCTAAGCACAACAAACCAGATGACGGACAAACAGGTAGTAAGTGTAAATTTTTAATCACTCGTTCCGCTAGCAGCTGCTTTTCAGTGTATTGGGCTATTACTTTTCACTTTACTAATTGATCGTAGTTACTAGAGGCAGTTCACGTTGAAGGCTGCCTTGGAGTATAACGCTACTTTAGCCGTCTTCTCGCCTCGGCTAGTCGGGTCACCCTGTCTGGCATGTAAACGCTCCAATGTGTTTTCTAACGGAACGTATGAAAAATTGGCTCTTCCATGCAGGGTAACTCAGTTGTTCGGGTAACTCGGTTAGGCGAGGAACCCTCTCTTTGTGTAAACAGACCCTAAAAAGACAAAAATACCTAAGACAATAGAAAAAAGTACCTTCTCCGCCTCCCGCCCCCCCCCCTTCCCCTAGCGTTGCACATGGAATTCAAACTTTTCTTTCCTTTTTCGCACTTCAGGTCCATCATGAAACTGATAGAGACATTTCTTTTTCCATTCCGGCCACTGATACTGAATGTAAAGCCAAGTCTAAACGAGAGAGTTTTTATGTACCAGACGAGGCTTCACAGGAAAGTGAAGATAGTTTAACCGACGTTCAAGACGAGTCCAGGGAACAGCTCAACCGCGTTCTACAGGTTCGAGGCATCAGCCCAGTGCGCCACGTACTGTCAGTACCGTGGAATGAAGCACAAAGCCGTTCTAAGCGCCGATGTGTGAGAAAAGCCGAGCAGTGCGTTTCAGCAGTTCTAGATGTCCTTGCTCCAAAAGACTCAAAATGCTTGTGGGATGAATTATGTGAGCGCAAAGGTTATCTAAGAACAACTGGTGGGAAAAGTCGGAAGGATCTGGAGCTTCTTGAAGCGTTTGCCGAGAGTTACTTAAACGCTCAGCACTGGAGTACTCGACGGCAAATACTCTCAATCCTGTCTGACAAGTTGTCTTTCAAAGAGGTGCAGGAGTTTATCCCAACAGTCACCAATTACCGCTATAACATAGCTCGACACCATACCTTGCTACACGGGAGAGCAGAACCGATTCCAAGCCATGAATACCGGAGGATGAAAGTTGACCAAGGAAAATTAGAAGATTTCATTTCGTTCATCACAAGTCCGCATGTTCTTCATGATGTTCCTTTTGGCGAAAGGCTTTTGAAGCTATCAACTGGTGAGGTTATTAAGACCCCAAACGTGATCAGAATGATGATACCTGAGCGTATTGTTCAACAGTACCAACAATACTGTAGTGAAAGAGGTTTTGAGCCCATGAGCAAGCGAACACTACATAGAGTTTTGGATGAGTGTTCAGCGTCTGTTAGGAAGTCTTTACAAGGACTTGATAACTTTTCCGCCCAAGGAACCGAGGCATTTGATGACTTGGACAAACTGGTCGATAAACTGGTTGACTGTGGTAAAACGGAAGTCTGGGCGAGAGAAATGAAGCAACAGCTGCGCTCATCAAAGCAATACCTTAAGAGTGAGTAAAAGGTATTTTATTTCGTTACATAATTTAGTTTGATGTTTGGCACAAGATATTCACGAAAATGGGAGAAACATTATCCTCAGCAGGTTTTGTGAACTACTTTCCCAAAGTAAAAATACTGTGATCTTGCTGGATATTTGTACTATATTTTTTTTATTATATTTTATTTGAAAGTTATTATCAGAAGTAAACACCTAATGGAACGTGGGTTTTCTTTGAGGGACGCTTAATTCGGAGAATGAGGGGACCGGGGGTGTCACTTATTCAAGAAAGTATTGCAATTGAAATTGTATACGTAAAAACAACAATTGCGGTTTGTGTTGTCTTTGGTGTGTTTCAGGTCCATGTGGTTGAGTCGTCGAGCATTGCTGATCACTGTAGGACTTACGCCCTAAGTGATTCAACAGACTCTGACTTTCAAGCCTGCTGCGATTACCCACACAATGAGTCATGCGCGCAGTGCTGCCAGTTGCAGGAAGTCCTAACTACCTTGGAAAGTGAGTGTTCTCATGCACTTTGCAATGAAGAGGAGAAGGAGGACATGCTGCACACTATTAAGCAAGCAACAAATAACATCATGATCTGGAAATCCCATCAGTTGCGCTCCGTTCACCAGGATCAAGCCAAATGTTCTGTTTTAGCTAAAATCAAGAGCAAATCTGATGTGTTCCTTGTTCAGGATTGGGCAATGAAATACATGCCACGGAAATTTGGAGAGCCGCAGTCGGACTGGTTTGCTAAGCGTGGGTTACCATGGCATATTACAGTTGCAATCAGAAAGTCGGAAGAAAGCGAGCACTTTGAGTCTCAAACATTTGTACATGTCTTTCAGAACTGTTCACAAGACAGTGCCGTCGTGGTATCTATAATGCAGGACTGCCTCGCCTCACTGAAGAAGGAAATGCCGCAATTAGAAAGAGCTTATTACAAGCAAGATAATGCGGGCTGTTACCACAGCGGGTATACAATCGTTTCAGCTAAACTAGCAGGTGACATCGCTGGGGTGGTTGTAGAACGGAACGACTTTTCCGACCCTCAAGGCGGCAAAGGAGTCTGCGACCGTCAAGCAGCAACTATTAAGGGAGATGTAGGAAGATATGTTAACGAGGGTCATGATGTGACAACAACTGTGCAGCTAAAAACGGCCATAGAGTCTGGTCCAGAGTCTCGTGCGAAAGCTAGTTACGTCTCACTTAATACGTCAATTACTCCGCCAGTCAAATGAAATGGGAAGGTGTTAGCTTGCTTAAGGACGTTGCCTACTAATTAACAATATTTTTGCCCTGGTGTGTGATTATGCAGGAAATGTAGATCTCAACAAGTGTTATTAAAATCCAAAAAGGAAATTGGGGGTAACCATGCATTTTTCAAAGATAATTCATGAATAATATTTTAAAATACAAAGCAATGTATGGCGTGCTTTCTCAAATTGAAACTTAATTATCTCTCAAAAATGCATGGTTACCCCCAATTTTCTTTTTGGATACCAAGAGTACTTACTAAGATCTACTTTTTTCGGATAGTTTTAAACCGCACAAAAATATTCCTGTATTAGTAAGTATCACCGATAGGAAATCAGAGTGTTTCGAGATGCGCAGAACATACTGTATGCGCAATAACAATAGTAGGCTGCCACCGTCCTTAACAACTTCAAGTATGAAGAGAGCGGAATACGTGCGTGGAGAGCGTTCAATGTGGGTCCAGGGAAGTTGATACCGTGGTCTCAATTTGAGGGCGTTTTGCAGATCCCGGAAGTTCTAGAAGTGCTTGATCCCCCATCGCAGACCACGCCATCTTTGAAGAGCGTGAGACACAGGCATGCAAAGAAATCATCTAAACGGGATCCAGAAGCAACCAACGAGACCACCAGTCAAGACCAAGATGATGATGATAGTGAAAATGATCAAGCTTCACTACTTTTCCCGTGCCCCGAGGAAGGATGTATAAAAGCCTACAGCCATTTTACATCGCTACAAGCACATCTGGACACGGGTAAACACAAACGACTCCCTGAACAGGAAACACTGTATGACAAGGCAAAACGAGTTTACGCTTCAAAGCTAATGGATGAAGGTAGTAGGATTCCCACTGTACAGTTACAATGTGAAGAACAGAGCCAATGCTTAACTCCCCTTCCAATGGGATGGGCTCTAAAGACAATCACCAAGAAGGCTCGTTTCACGCAGAAACAGAATGAATTTTTGAAACAGCAATTTGAAATTGGCGAGCAAAGTGGAAGGAAAGCAGATCCGAGTAAGGTCTCAAAATTAATGAGATCTGCAAGGGACGAGTTGGGAGTTCGTCGGTTTCAACCAGAACAAGTTCTAACAGGAAAGCAAATCACTAGACTCTTCTCAAGACTGGCAGCAAAGAAAAGGCTGGCTCTCAGTACAGTGAACCGTGGAGATTCAGACGACGAGGTCCCAGGAGAAGATAACAGGGCAGCGCTGGCGCAGACGACCCATTCGGAAATCTGTGCGCGTGTGATGAGGGAGGTTTCTCTTCAGCACCCAATTGTATCCTCGTCAGGCTACAATATCTGTGAACTCATGCAAGCGTGCAAGAAGAAACCGACGTCGCTAAGTGTGGACATGTTGCGTAGCATTTGCATTGAACTGGGCTTGGATGTCTCCGATATAACGCAAAGACGAAAGAATCCGTATATCAGTCGTTTGTTGCAGCTTGTGGACGAATGCAGCTGTGCCTCGTAAAACCAAGAGAATTAAATCAGCTGTTTACATTTATGCGATTATTTAGTAGGTAATAGGTGAGGTGAGGTGAGGTGAGCTTTCCATAGAACCTTACAGTGACTGAGCCCCGGGGGGGTACTCCCTTATATGGGCTATATAGGTATCTGCCGCCCCAAAGGGCATGGCTTTTCAGCCGTTTTGGTCATAAATAGGGTATCGATTTTGGCCATTTTGGTCATAAACAGGGTATGGTTTTTGCACTTTAGTCTTGAATTGAGTATTTTTTTTAAGAAGATCAGAAGCTACGTTTTCATCATTATCGATAAGATCATCAAAAGCCCTTCATAAATTATGTTTAGGGTAACCGTGCCAGCCGCAACGGTCATTAATAGGGTATCGAATTTTTGCTCAGGTCATAAATAGGGTAGGGAAAATCACAAGTTTTGGTCATAAATAGGGTACGGGTTTTGGAAAGCGGGCTTCACACCTCCACCCAATTTTTCTGGGAGTACCCGCCCCCACCCCACGGGAACCGAGCCAAATTCTGTACACTGCGTACGTTACTCTAAAAAATTTAAACATAACCCAACCATAACGATGCTCGAAAAGTGGGATAGATATTCGTAAGCAGCACGTGTAAGTTAGCTCGTTTCTGAAAATATCTACACCGTGCCAAGATAGGCCCATTTCTCCTTAGGTTCCGGAAAGCGGTATGACGGAAGTTGGGTTGACTTCATGTTGTACTTTGTTGGTATGCAAGTGAAATTCCACTGAGAATCTGAAGAATGAACACAAAACCGCTTTTGAATATGTCGCGAAACCCTCTGCAATACACTCTGTTCATTGAGAGATAAGTGCTTTGTTTATTTAGATACCGATGCAATATTTACGTTTAGGAGGCATGAATTAAGTTGCTCTTCCGTGATAAATTTGTGTCTCTTAGGGCGGTTTGATTTCATCAACATGTTAACTGGCTTATCCAATCTTATTAAAGAAAAATTTCGCACATCAACAACACAGATACTTTAAACTATCACCTGGTTTGGAGTCAATAACTTTACGTGTTTGTACTGTTGTTTTAGCAACGAAGTTGTTCAACTTGTTCGTGCGTGACACAACGAAGCGAGAGCCAGGGTAGATTAGAGTGTGATTTAAGTTTGGTGTTCCTTGTCTTTTTTCCTCTTGCACGCGATGGTCAAGATAAGTGCTATTTCTCTAACGTTTCACCGGCGTCAAACAATTGAAACCCGTCGTGTGATGTCTCTGGCGTTTTCTTGTTGTCGTTGTTTTTTCCTCGCCTTGGGGGAATTGTGTTACATCAGCTTACGTTGTAAATTCAATGGCGCTGAATTGTAATTTTCTCGAATTTTGACCGGCGTTCATTCAAAACTGCTACTAGATCCCAAATAAGTGA
>NC_090892.1:39958763-39973763 GCF_036669925.1 Montipora capricornis
GATGCTCCCGCCCCAGTCTACTGCCGCAACAACAGGATACCCACGTAACCATCACCAAACCATCAGCTGTGCACCTAGATTACCATATATTTTCTAAAGGGGATTGGAGAAGTGCACGCCTGTTAGATCACACCAGGGTCCTAATTACTATATCACTTATTAGAACAGGTAGGACCAGCCATTGCAACAACCACAACAAACTCTCAGACATCCATCCTGTGGTACGTAAACATGGCTGTCCAGAAGATTCAATGTACAATGCTTATAGTGCTTTTATTTCTAGAGCAATTTCTGATGATAACATAAGTCAACTTCCAGATAAGGTTTTTTCAGGGCTTACAAGTTTACAATCGCTGTAAGTATAATGCTGCAAATAACTTATTAAACCAGGTAGGAACAGCCATTGCAGCAACAACACCAAACTCTCAGACATCCATTCTGAAGTATCCGCAAATACAGGATGATACCTACCCTTTAAACATGAGTGCAATAATGGTTTCCAACCTTTGCCGTCTCAACTTTTAATGCAGAATATAAAACAAGCTTACCAAAACGGGTTTGAATAGGGACGTGGTGAGCTGACTATTGCTCCTTTTAACACCCCTACTCGTGATCAACAAGTAAACTTATTACATTTTGTTCATAAGAATATATGGATACCAAGCAGTTCTTTGTAGACTATGCTTTGCGAAAGATTGTATGTTCATTGCTTATTAAGCTTTTATTTCATTGTAGGTATATTTATAATAATAACATAAGTCAACTCCCAGAAAAGGTTTTCTCAGGACTCACAAGTCTACAATTGCTGTAAGTATAGTGCTTTAAATAAAAGTTTTAAAATATCACTTAGCTTTGTCCCTGGTCGCTACAACGAATTTCTTGACTTTGTGATTAAGTGACTCAAACAAATGTTTTAAATGAAAACACTGCGAAATTGAACGTGTTAGAGACTGTTGATATGTCTTTAAATGAAATATGTCAAATAGAACATGCTGTGGATTTAGTTGATGGAGACTGATAAAATTTTTATATTTTTGCCTTTTCACAGTCAACCGTGCAGTTTATTGAAGTACTGATTTCCAATCTTTTAATTAGAAAAACACTTTTGCAGCCTTTTTTCCTTTGAATGTTAACTAGTGAAAGATCAGCTATTGCAAAATCATGGACAAAGACAGAATTTTTCTCTTCTTTAAATAAAAGGGTTTTCTTATCTTTTTAAAATTTGCATAATTATGCAAATTATGCACTCCATGATGTCAAGTGGTTTCATATATCCCATAATTTTTAAACATTACATAAACAAAAATTTGATGCTCTTTATAAATATATATGCTTTTATGAGGTTTCTCTGTGATGCTTTTGCTTGGCAAGCATTATAAGTCATATGGCTTGTAAACAAGTAAACTTATTACATTTTGTTCATAAAAATATATGGATGTCAAGCAGTGCTTTGTGAACTATGCTTTGCGGAAGATTACATGTACATTGCTCTTTATGCTTTTATTTGTAGAGGGATTGATAATAATAACATAAGTCAACTCCCAGAAAAGGTTTTTTCAGGGCTCACAAGTCTACGTTATCTGTAAGTATATTTCTTCAAAATAGAAGTTTTAAAATATCAGTTAGCTTTGTCCCTGGTCGCTACAACGAATTTCTTGACTTTGTGATTAAGTGACTCAAACAAATGTTTTAAATGAAGAACACTGCGAAATTGAACATGTTAGAGACTGTTGATGTGTCTTTAAATGAAATATGTCAAATAGAACATGGTGTGGATTTAGTTGATGGAGACTGATAAAATTTTCATATTTTTGCCTTTTCACAGTCAACCGTGCAGTTTATTGAAGTACTGATTTGCAATCTTTTAATTCAAAAAACACTTTTGCAGCCTTTTCTCTTTTGAATGTTAACTAGTGAAAGATCAGCTATTGCAAAATCATGGACAAAAACAGAATTTTTCTCTTCTTTACATAAGAGGTTTTCTTGTCTTTTGAAAATTTGCATAAATATGCAAATTTTGCACTCCATGTTGTCTCGTGTTTTAATATATCCCATAATTTTTAAACATTACATAAACAAAAATTTGATGCTCTTTATAAATATATATGCTTTTATGAGGTTTCTGTGTGATGCTTTTGCTTGGCAAGCATTATAAGTCATATGGCTTGTAAACAAGTAAACTTATTACATTTTGTTCATAAAAATATATGGATGTCAAGCAGTGCTTTGTGAACTTTGCTTTACGGAAGATTAGATGTGTATTGCTCTTTATGCTTCTATTTGTAGGCGAATTGATAATAATAACATACGTAAATTCCAAGAAAAGGTTTTTTCAGGGCTCACAAGTCTACAAACACTGTAAGTATATTTCTTCAAAATAGAAGTTTTAAAATATCAGTTAGCTTTGTCCCTGGTCGCTACAACGAATTTCTTGACTTTGTGATTAAGTGACTCAAACAAATGTTTTAAATGAAGAACACTGCGAAATTGAACATGTTAGAGACTGTTGATATGTCTTTAAATGAAATATGTCAAATAGAACATGGTGTGGATTTAGTTGATGGAGACTGATAAAATTTTCATATATTTGCCTTTTCACAGTCAACGGTGCAGTTTATTGAAGTACTGATTTCAAATCTTTTAATTAAAAGGAGACTTTTGCAGCCTTTTTTCTTTTGAATGTTAACTAGTGAAAGATCAGCTATTGCAAAATCATGGACAAAAACAGAATTTTTCTCTTCTTTACATGAGGTTTTCTTGTCTTTTGAAAATGTGCATAATTATGCAAATTATGCACTCCACGATGTCAAGTGGTTTCATATATCCCATAATTTTTAAACATTACATAAACAAAAATTTGATGCTCTTTATAAATATATATGCTTTTATGAGGTTTCTCTGTGGTGCTTTTGCTTGGCAAGCATTATAAGTCATATGGCTTGTAAACAAGTAAACTTATTACATTTTGTTCATAAAAATATATGGATAGCAAGCAGTGCTTTGTAAACTATGCTTTGCGGAAGAATTTATGTACATTGCTCTTTATGCTTTTATTTCTAGGTCGATTGGTAATAATAACATAAGTCAACTCCCAGAAAAGGCTTTTTCAGGGCTCACAAGTCTACGTGATCTGTAAGTATATTTGTTCAAAATGAAAGTTTTAAAATATCACTCAGTAGCTTTGTGTCTGGTCGCTATAACGAATTTCTTGACTTTGTGATTAAGTGACTCGCACAAATGTTTTAAATGAAAACAATGCGAAATTGAAGATGTTAGAGACTGTTGATATGTCTTTAAATGAAATATGTCAAATAGAACATGGTGTGGATTTAGTTGATGGAGACTGATAAAATTTTCATATTTTTGCCTTTTCACAGTCAACCGTGCAGTTTATTGAAGTACTGATTTGCAATCTTTTAATTAAAAAAACACTTTTGCAGCCTTTTTTCTTTTGAATGTTAACTAGTGAAAGATCAGCTATTGCAAAATCATGGACAAAGACAGAATTTTTCTCTTCTTTACATATGAGGTTTTCTTGTCTTTTGAAAATTTGCATAATTATGCAAATTATGCACTCCATGATGTCACGTGGTTTCATATATCCCATAATTTTTAAACCTTATATAAAAAAAAAATTTGATGCTCTTTATAAATATATATGCTTTTATGAGGTTTCTCTGTGATGCTTTTGCTTGGCAAGCATTATAAGTGATATGGCTTGTAAACAAGTAAACTTATTACATTTTGTTCATAAAAATATATGGATGTCAAGCAGTGCTTTGTGAACTTTGCTTTACGGAAGATTAGATGTGTATTGCTCTTTATGCTTCTATTTGTAGGCGAATTGATAATAATAACATAAGTCAGCTCCCAGAAAAGGTTTTTTCAGGGCTCACAAGTCTACGTGAACTGTAAGTATATTTCTTCAAAATAAAAGTTTTAAAATATCACTTAGCTTTGTCCCTGGTCGCTACAACGAATTTCTTGACTTTGTGATTAAGTGACTCACAGAAATGTTTTAAATGAAAACACTGCGAAATTGAACATGTTAGAGACTGTTGATGTGTCTTTAAATGAAATATGTCAAATAGAACATGGTGTGGATTTAGTTGATGGAGACTGATAAAATTTTCATATTTTTGCCTTTTCACAGTCAACCGTGCAGTTTATTGAAGTACTGATTTGCAATCTTTTAATTAGAAAAACACTTTTGCAGCCTTGTTTCTTTTAAATGTTAACTAGTGAAAGATCAGCTATTGCAAAATCATGGACAAAGACAGAATTTTTCTCTTCTTTACATAAAAGGTTTTCTTGTCTTTTGAAAATTTGCATAATTATGCAAATTATGCACTCCATGATGTCACGTGGTTTCATATATCCCATAATTTTTAAACCTTATATAAACAAAAATTTGATGCTCTTTATAAATATATATGCTTTTATGAGGTTTCTGTGTAATGCTTTTGCTTGGCAAGCATTATAAGTCATATGGCTTGTATTCTCAGCCCCCCTCCCGTAGTATGATTAGTGTTAGAAGAAGAAAAAACAGGATTCCAGACAAAGACAGGACGAGATGCTCCCGCCCCAGTCTACTGCTGCAACAACAGGATACCCAAGTAACCATCACCAAACCATCAACTGTGCACCTGGATCACCACATATTTTCCAAAGGGGATGGAGAAGTGCACGCCTGTTAGATCACACCAGGGTCCTAATTACTATATCACTTATTAGAACAGGTAGGACCAGCCATTGCAGCAACAACAACAAACTCTCAGAAATCCATTCTGAAGTATCCGCAAATACAGGATCACACCTTCCTTTTAAAAATGGGTGGAATAATCTTTTCCAACGTTTGCCGTCTCAACTTTCAATGCAGAATGCAATTTAATTGCCATTGCAGCAACAATAACAAACTCTCAGACATTCTTTCTTAAATATCCGCAAAAGCACGATCATACCCTCCTTTTAAAAATGGGTGGAATAATATTTTCCAACGTTTGCCGTCTCAATTTTTAATGCAGAATATAAAAGAGGCTTACCAAATTGGGTTTGAATAGGGAGGTGTTGAGCTTGCTATTGCTCCCCTTAACACCCCTACTCGTAATTAAAAAGTAAACTTTTTACAGCCAATTTATGAACCTTTATAAATTAAAGTTAATGTGACAACCATGACCTCTGTAAGGGATTTGTAATTGAGCTAAGGCTATTATGCGTTCTCTCGTTACAGAGCGAGCTTGACTCACGCGAACATCACACCATGCACATTATTATCCAATCACAACTCTAGGCGCCACGTGCTTAAGGACTAGCATATCAAAGTCCCTGAACCGCGGTAATGCGTCATTTCTGTTTGCCTTCAAACCAAAACACTTCAGTTCAAGCATCTGCACTGAAATTTTAAGTATCTGCACTGAAATCCCCAATAATCCACCCAAATTTCGTCACATTGATACTCATTGGTGTTTAGCAATTCTCTTGGAGACATATTGTGCAACTCACGGAGCCATGCCACCCATCAGACCTCGCAGAGCGGTTCGCGCCCAGAATAACGTCAACATGGATCCGGCGGTATTACCCGCTTTGCCAATTTCCGATCTTCGTGGTCTCTGCCAGCAGAATGGTCTACCTTCGACTGGCCAGCGAAGTACCTTGGAAGGAAGAATTACCAGCCTTTATTCTGTTTCAGCGTTTAACGCAAACAGTGGGCCCAACGGCGAAGCCTCAGATCTCAATTTGAACAAACATCTGGAACGCCCCCAGAATCGTAACAGTATTTTTAGCGAGGATCAAATCGCAGAACTCCAACGGCTTGTGAAGGAATCTGTCGCAGTTGCCTCCACAGAAATCACTGGCGAAGCCGCTAGGGCCGCGGTAGGTGCCATTGAAGCCCAATCAGTTATTCAACCGTCGACCCAAAACAGTGCCAAAACTTTCCGTGCAATCGTCATGGACACCCTTTTCCACACCCACCCCCACGAAGACATCACATTCACCGACCCAGGCCTTCACGCAACGCCCTTCCAGGATCCTATACCTGCCAGCTACGTGAAAGAGATCAAGTTGGGTGAGTTTTTTGAACTGTCTAAATTGCTCCCTAAAATCCTATCGAATGTGGAGGATGAGCCGCTTGTCTTGTCCATAGAGAACTCAGTCATGACAGTGACCAAGAATAGGAAAGCCTTTACCATTTACTTAAGGGTACTTACGCGTAAATTCCCCCATCGCTCACAGGAACTACTGCATTATCTTAGCCTAATTAGATACGCCGCTAGGGTCCATGCCGGTTTAGGTTGGGCTATTTACGACTACAAGTTTTCCAAAAGGCCAGTTTTAACAAGTCTCTACTGTGGTCTAATCTAGATCATCAGTTATGTTTCACTATTTTTACTGTCGCACCTTCTGTACTGAGAGAGGAATACCCTCTTTTTTTTCTAAGAGACCCAACTCCAGAGCCTCTGACGGGGTCGTCAGTAGGGGCACATGTAATAACTTCAACTCCACCGGGTCTTGCACCCAAATGCAACAAATGCCGGGGAGCCCACCCTGGGTGCCACTGTCCCGACCGATCTCGGGTCGACAGAAAACGTCACAGCGACGCCGAAAAGGACCCAGGGGCCTCCCATCCCAAGTCCTCCCGTAGACCCAAGTGAAGGGGCTGCCTTGGTCCTCCCAACCCCCGTTAATGTGACAAGGTTGGAAAGTACACTCGAGGACCACCCTGACCAGTTTTTAGTTTTAACATTATGTAACACTTTCAAGTATGGGGTTGACATAAGCTACAATGGCCTACGGTTTGCACGCTTTTCTAAGAACCTACCCACTGCCCTGGCACAGCCTGATATAGTACATGAAAACTTGTCTAAGGAGGTCGCCCTAGGTCGTGTCGCGGGTCCATTCTCCACCCCCCCCTTTCGTAACCTTCAAGTCTCCCCCATAGGTCTCGTTCCTAAGAAACATACAAATAAATTTCGAACTATTTTTCACTTATCATTTCCCAAGTCTGGGGTCACTAGTATCAATCACTCTATTTCCAAGGAGGACCATGGCCTGAAATACATAACCATTGACAATGCTATTTCGGGAATTTTAAGGTTCAGCCGGGGTGCTTCCTTGCTAAAACGGATATTCAGTCTGCATTTCGACTCGTTCCGCTAAAACCATCTGACTACAAACTTTTTGGAATGTACTGGGACGGTCAATATTACTATGACAAATGTCTCCCCTTCGGCTTGCGGAGTGCCCCATATATCTTCAACCAACTTGCAGATGCGGTCGAGTGGATTCTCCTCAATAAGTGCCAAATCTCATTTGCTTGCCATATCCTGGACGATTTTCTAATCATCGAACCTGCAGCACTCCCCCGCCTTACAGTCAGACCTTTCAGCAGAGCCTGACCAGTATGCTCCTAACCTTTAGGAATCTTCATGTCCCTTTCGCTGGGAACAAGACCCAGGACCCCTTTACTGCCCTCGAGCTCATGGGTGTCATTTTAGATTCCCTCAAAATGGAGGTACGGATAACCCCTGATAAGGTCGAACGTATCCATACCTCGCTTGCATCTGCTCAGCGTAGGAAATCCTGCACCCTTAAGGAATTGCAATCCCTGATTGGCACTCTGAACTTCGCGTGTGAAAGCCATTCCCCCAGGTAGGCCTTTCCTTCAACGCATGATCGCGCTCACCCGGAAGGTTTCCAAGGCCCATCATCACATCTCATTGAGCTCCGGTTTCTTTAAAGATCTCCAAGTGTGGAAGGAGTTCATTTCGGAATGGAACGGGGCCAGTTTTCTCCTGTCTAACTCCTGGGTCGACTAGGACTCCCTCCAGTTATTCACCGATGCATCCAGTACCCTGGGCTTTGGGGGGGTTTTTGGTTCTAAGTGGTTCCAGGGCCGTTGGGAAAGCCACCAACAACTCCATCAACCAGGCGTGAGTATTGCCTGGCAGGAACTATTTGCCCTGGTCGTCGCCTGTTCCCTTTGGGGCAGATATTTTGCTAACAAGCGCATAATTATTTTTTGCGATAATGAGTCGGTCGTCGGCATTGTCAATTCTAAGCGCTCCCGCATTCCTAGAGTGATGGACTTAGTCCGCTACTTGACCCTGCTGACACTTAAATTCAATTTCTACCTGCGAGTCCAGCATATTGCAGGTAAAAAGAACACGATCGCTGACTCGCTGTCTCGTTTTCGTCTGCTCGCACCGCACGCAGAACAGGACCCCCACCCTATCCCACAGGCTCTCATGGAGATCTAACTGCCGACATCCACCGGTACCTTAACCTCTCGTTGGCAGCTTCTACTCAACGGTCCTACAGTTCGGGAGAGAGGCGTTTTCTGGATTTTTTTTATTAATTTACCGTATCGATCTACCCAACAACCTACCGGCAGACGAGGACACTCTCCTCCGGCATGTCGCCCACCTAGCACGATCAATCAAACACTCCTCAATTAAGAGCTATTTAGCTGCTGTGCGGCACCTTCACATCCGCAATGGTTATGACCTCGACCTGAAAAAAATTCTCCGCCTTCAGCTCATATGCCGGGGAATCAAACGTGCACAGGGCAGCAGCTGTCGGATTCGTCTTCCCATCACCATAGAACACCTTCGCCTGTTTTTTCATCTCCTCGCGACCCTTTACAGTTCAAACAGCGACTCCACTATAATTTGGGCTGCAATGACAATAGCCTTCTTTGGTTTTTTGCTGTTAGGAGAGCTTACATGCAACTTCTCCCTCTCGTCGCATATTTACCTTTCCTCGGAGGATATAACCTTCTTTCATAGTCAAGCCTCCCCTCATTACATGTCGGTACGCATAAAGATTTCCAAAACAGATCCCTTTCGCTCTGGGCACACCATTTATATCGGGCCAACTAACCAGTCAATTTGCCCTGTGCAGTCCATGCACAGGTATCTGTTGGCAAGGAGCACCACCCCGGGACCCCTTTTTCAATACGCTTCGGGCCTACCATTGACCAAGCAAGATTTGACTTCCGAGACGAGGCAGCTCTTATCCCTTGCTGGTTTCGACCCATCTAATTACGCCGGCCATAGCTATCGCATAGGCGCTGCCACAACGACAGCCTCAGTTGGGCTCCCACCCTGGCTAATCAAAACCCCCGGGCGCTGGTCCTCCGACTGCTATGAGCGATATGTTAAATGCCCTAATTCCCTTTTCTCACAAGTTTCAGTTAAATTGGTAGGGAACACCCAAAATTAGCCTCTGGTACTCCACATCACGGTCTGCCAGCTAACTGGGCAACATTCTACGGTATACTTTGCTACATTTTAGTATTTTGTTAATCTGTGGTTCGTCAATGGGGAATACACTTCGTGTATTTGTGGGATGAAGTGTTCCCATGCGGGTCACCCTTTGCCCCATAGACTCACTGTACTAGGGTTGCGTGCCTTCTGATCGAGCACGGTTACCATAGAAACCAAGGGGCGCAACCCTAGATAGGATAAGGACCTCTCAGGTGAGGGATTGTAACCCTCTGGACAGGATTGTGGCCTTGGGGATTGTAACCTCTTGGCGAGGATTGTAACCTCGCATTGCCAACTTGTTGTCGTGGCTTTTGGGATTGTAACCCCTTGGAGAGGATCGCGACCTCTCTTTGCCGGGCAACTTAGTTATCCTGCCTTTTCACGACCTGCTAATAGAGTGCTTCATCTCCTACCTCATTACCCCACAAATTGTTGTGTCTCACTTGCTGTCATGGGTTGGGAACATTTGCGAGCTATGAAATCTTGAATCAACTTCAAAGAACGTTTATCTCCACTAAATCATCAAAAATAGGACGACGATAGTGGTTTAGGTTTATGAAAGCTGTACTGTATTCAAGGGATGAGGACTCAGTTCGGTTTTCCTTCCAAATACCCAGCGGTAGAGCGGTTGGTTACAGCGTCGCACCGATATCGCGAGGACGCGGGTTCAAACCCCGTTGAAGTCCTGAATTTTTCAGGTTCTCTACGCAAGTGCTAAAACTGCGTTCATAACTGCGAGGATCATAGCTTCACTTGATTTTTTGGTATGTTGTTAAGAAATTCCGGGCAGTATTATAGAGTTAAGACTATCCTTCGATGTTCTTTGTAGTGTTTTAGTTGACTTAACAAGTTGCAATGTTTTGGAACCTCTTAAGAAATTGCAAACACTTCTCCACAAGCCGCCACTTAAAAAGTTTCGAAGTTTTCAAGCCTCTTTTAAGAAGTCACTTCTAAACTTCTCAACAGGTTAAGCTAAAGAACATGACTCGATGTTTCGAAACCGACTCTTTCTTCCTTAAATATCTTTTTATTCTCGCCTTGCCAATTTTGAATTAAGGTCAGGCACTTCTGGAATTCACTAAATCGAGAAATGTGGATAATTTCCCCCTCACATACAAATCTTCGATGTTTTGAAAAACAGTTACACACAAAGGTAAAATGACATTATCAAGCTGGCGTGGAAGGCGCGACAGGCTTAATTAATGGCATTTCCGATATCACAGCCATTGTGGATTTGAAAACCCACATCCATTTCAAAAACTTTTTATATGTGTAGTGTTTCGGGTGAAAATAAATAGTTCATTTACTTTTGTATAAAGGGGTTATAAATAGATTTTAAAAAATCCAAAACAAGAACATTCCTATTCTTATTTAAGAACCGCTTATTTTGGGGCTGCTGAACGTTAATATTTATTTATATTTTTGGCGATTTGGGCCTGAAAATGTTCTTAACGTGTCCTTACAGTTATGTTTGTAATGATAGGATTTCAATAAATCAGTCCGGAAGTGACCAAGAAACCTATCCAAGGGCATTGTTTCCTGTGGTGTGTCCCGAAGTATTTGGGTTTATTTTCCTGTTAGAATACAGTTGTACATTTCTTTTACCTGTTGATTTATAATACCACTTACATCAATTGAATGTTTTTTTCTTGTTAAAGCCAATAACATTTTTGGCTGGAAATGGTTTTGTCGTTTCTTTGAAAACAGACTCAAATTTGCATAAGTGGTTAAATAATATTGCCACACCAGGCCGATTGTTTGCTTGCTGAGGGGGGTGTCTCGAAAATTAAGACCTCCAATCGTCCAAAGAATATTCATGTCAGGGACACAGGGACACTGTGGCAAATATATCCTGACCCAGAACAGCAAAGTTTCGGCCATGTAAATTTTTGCTCTACAATTTATCAGTTATTATAACTCCTACCTTTAATTACCCTGGGTGCCAGAGCAGTTTTTTTTATCAAGTTAGGAGAGAACGCTCAGCGGTGAGTTTGGAATCGCTGAGCGTTCTCTCCGAACATGTAAAAAATTCCTCTGACCCTCAGGGTATCCTTTAATGTAAAGTTCTTTTGCCAAATATCGGTAGAATGAAGAATCTCGTTTGACCTGGAGAAATGGCAAGCGCAAAGCACCAGAGAAGAGATAAATCATGAAATCAGGGCCCGAATTCGGAAAATTGATTCAAACTAAAGCATGTGAATGTGCAATAAACGGAAATTAAAAATGAGGAAAATAAAATGAGGAACGGAAACGTTTCGATAAAACCATGCAAAGAGCCCACAGCACAAATACAAAAGCGCAACTTTGGTTTCTCCAGAGAAGGTTAGAGCGGAGCAAATATCTGAATTTTGAATGAGGAAACCAGCTTCCGGATCAATCGACAGCTGTCATAAAAAGTTTAGAGACGTAGCGCAACGTTGACATATTTCTCAGGAGACTGCGAAACTTGACCGCACTCGCTGAAAAAACACGCTTTTCCTTTTCCTAAATAAAAACTATGGTATCAATGCCAGGTGATCTGGTGACGTAATTTGGAGGACTGGGGAGAACTATTTTAGCGCCGTATCCCACAACCACGCGCGGCCTTATTTTTTAATTCAACATGGTAGAGGCGAGGTTAGATCTCGTCGTTTCTACTTGAATGTTCATTCAGTAACAGGAAATGTGGTAGACACGTAATGATCTGTTGAGTTTTGGCAATGGAAGGTACTGCAGGGAGTTAGGAAACAACATCTAAGGCCCCGCGCGGTTGTGGGATACGGCGTTAAAATTTTTCTTCCGAGTCCTCAAAATTACGTCACCAGATCACCTTGGTCGGGAGCGGATAAAACAAAAGCGCGCAAAGCATGCCGTTCGAGAGAGTCTTTAAAGAACGAAGCATGCATACATCTTTGATGCCTTTGTCGGGTTGCCTTTATTCCCCGGGGGGAGGGGGGGGGGGGTACTCAACAGATGCTTGGGTAGGGAGGTGCGGCCCGGGCGTTGAAACCCTGACCCTGTTTAAGACACAATTCTCTGATTTCACTGTCCCGTTTAAGACAGAGTGCGAAATTTTCAGACCCTATCTGAGACATTTAACGCAAAATCTGTTTAAGACTAGAATGAAATACGAATACACTAGTTTCTTACTGTGTTTTAATGCATTGGCAATCACAATTCACTTACGACAACATGGAATCCAACTGAGCTGCTCAGTGATGGTATTTACTCGGTATGCATGAAGCACTGAACACCTTCTCATAGTCGGTCTAGTACAATGCCATCATAAGACCAAAGTATAAAAATAGTACAATGAATAACAATAGCTTCCATTCGCGGACCCAATTTACAGACATTCCATAACGCACGTTAAAATCCTTGTAAAATCTCAATATATTCGTTGTAAAAAACTCAAGGAAAAAATCTCTGTAAAATGGAGAACATAAAATGTCCATAAAATCCTTGTAAATATTGAAACAAAATAGCAACATAAAATGTTAATGAAATGTGCACGAATGAAGTGCAACTGAATAATGTTAATCAAAAGGGCATGTAAGGTTTGTAAATATACGCCAAGAACCACATGAAATCTCCGCAAAATGTTCATATTTTCTCGGTAAAAGGGCAAGAGAAGCAAACCAGGATGGAAACGCCAGAACACAAAATCTCAACAAAATGTCCATAAAAAGTGAACCAATCCCGGACCACAAAATGTTTGTAAAATGTCCATAAATAAAGTACACACAATGTCTTCAAAATGCATGTAATTTATTTCAAAACAGTCCGTAGAAATATCAACATTTTCGTGCTATAAAAAGAGCCTCATGCAGTGGCTTTGAATTTTCAGGACTGATCTATCCTTGCAAACTCCTGTTGGCATAATCAACAAATGCATGGAGTTACTTATTGTTTAGTGAATCACTATCATGAAGGTCATATAAATTAAAAACCAACTATTATCAAATATCTTAACTAGCTTTGATTTATAAATATATTGATACTCTCTCTTCGAAGATATTCCTTAATGTTAAACATAATTTTGACTATCAATTGTTATTTATTCATCAAAGCATTTCCATGCAATGAATGTTTTGACAGTACTCTAACATTCCTCCAGTTTGAAAACTCTCGATTTGGACATAAAAAACGTTTACTCTCTTGTCCAAGGAGGATTAAAATATCCGTGATCGGTAAGTGCTGGGAATGACTGACCGGAATAAAAGCAAAAATGGGGATTGAAATGCACAGTCTTGTTTAATGCCGTTCAAGTCCATCTCTGTTGTTTTTGTACAACCCCTTTATATTTAAAAATAGGGCCCCCTTTTTGGCAAAGAACAAGCAAATAGCTTCAAAAAAGTGGATCGCTACTGACACACTCACTACTTTTCAAGTATTGGAAATTATAAGATCTCGAGTAAATTTGTTATTAGCCGGTACAACTAACCTTTTCATAATTCTTAAACAGTCCTCCTGTTCAAGAACTCATATAACATCATCAAAATTGATTAATTCCGAATAATACGCGTGAACACTTCGATTTGGAAATGAAAAACCTTTTGTCTAATCAGGATTGGGCAAACCCTTGATGGGCAAATGCAGGGAATGAAACCCGAATAAGACTAAATGGGGATTAATTACATTGTTTTTGCTTAATTAGAACTATGAAATGATATATATGAAATGGATCATATATTGAACTGCGGATATGAGATCAAGCGAAGTTATGATCCTCGCAGTTATGAACGCAATTTTTGCATAGTTCCACTTGATTTCATATCGGCAGTTCAATGTATGATCCATTTCATATATATCATTTCATCGTTGATTCACTCCTAACGGGAACATTAGCACCCACAAATGATCAGCTACCAACGTCAGTGGCTTCATAGCTCAGTTGGTTAGAGCGCCGCACCGGTGTCGCAAAGGTCACAGGATGAAACCCCGTTAAAGTCCGGAATTTGTCCGGCTTCTCTACGAATTGCAAGAATTGACTTCAGAACTGCGAGGACCATAGCTTCATTTGATTAATTAGAACAGTGTAATGTTGCTTGGGATACTTTAAAAGGTAGTATTGAGATAACAAATGGTGCTACGTAAACTATGCTTTGCGGACGATTACATGAATTCTTCTTTTTGGGAGTATTCATAAGAATAACATAAGTCACAACTCCCAGAAAAGGTTTTCTCGGGTCTAACAATTCTACAAGTACTGTAAATATAATGCCCCAAATAAAAGTTTAAAAAAACCCTTAGCTCTGTGCCTGGTCCATTCACAAAGATTTTTTTGACTTTGTTAATAAGTGACTCGCATAGTTGTTTAACTAAAATCTCAATAGTAATTGAGAACCCCTTCAGGTCTAAATTGCATTTGGGCCTTATACTTAACAGTAAATGCCATTCAGCTCTATCTTTCTTGTTGTTCTTGCATGACTTATTATTTTAAATTTTGGGCTGCTTTTGTGAAAAAAGAGAAGCACATAGTTTAAAACATGGATGACCACTCACACACTCATTACTTTTTAAGTATTGAAAATGGGATGATCTCGAGTAAATTCGTAACTAGCAGGTACAACTAACGTCTTCACAGTTCTCAAAGAGTCCTCCTGTTTATTAACTCATATAAGATCATCAAAATTGATTAATTCCGAATAATACGCGAGAACACTTCGATGTAGACATGAAAAACCTTTACGCTGTTGTGTAACTAGGATTAAGTAAACC
Source organism: Montipora capricornis (assembly GCF_036669925.1). Classification (NCBI taxonomy): domain Eukaryota; kingdom Metazoa; phylum Cnidaria; class Anthozoa; order Scleractinia; family Acroporidae; genus Montipora; species Montipora capricornis. Next base: position 39,973,730 of record NC_090892.1, read on the forward strand.
CTTAACGGGTAAATGCTGGGAATCAAGCCGGAAT
>NC_090892.1:39978763-39983763 GCF_036669925.1 Montipora capricornis
TAGGAAACACTTTCTTGTTAGGGTTGGGCAGTTGACAGCTTTATGACCTCGGGTGTTGCACTTAAAGCAATGCAGAGCTGCTGGATTAATCTGCATGTTTTTGGCTTCGTCCGTCTCAGGCTGCACTGTTGGCTTTCTGCCCGCTGAGCTGAACAAATGTTTACCATGAGCCTCCAAGTACTGGTCAGCGATCTTCGCAATCTTTGCTAGAGTCTCAGGTGCCCTTTCTCGCAGGTGAATTGCCAAATCCTTAGGGCAAGAGTCAATAAATTGTTCTTTCACGATTAAGTCCTTCAGACCATCAAAGGTTCGCGCAGTATCCGAAAGCTCTAGCCAACGTAACAGGTATCTGTCCAGTCGCACAATAAACTGCTCTGGACTTTCGTCGACTTCTGGTTTGGATGCTCTAAATTTTCGACGATAGCCATCTTCGGTAAGGTCATATCTCTTCATTAACGCAATCTTTACCCTGTCATAATCCTTAGCTGCGTCCTCCGATAGACGTGAATACACTTCTAGTGCCCGTCCAGACAACAGAGCACTGAGCTTCGATGCCCATCCATCTTTTTTCCACTTAGCTGTTTCGGCAAATCTCTCGAACCTCTGCAAATACGCGTCCAAATCGTCTTTACCATCAATAAACGAGGGTAGTTTAGGTGCCTTAGCCCGATCCTCTCTCACTTCAGGACGTCCGTCAGCATTCTCCACAGCCAAACGTGCAATCTCTAACTCGTGTTCTCTTTTTGCCGCTTCAATGGCCTCTTTCTGTTTCAACAGCTCGGCTTCCATCTCCAATTTTCTTAGTTCGCGTTCTTGTCGCCTAGTTTCTCTCTCTTCGTCTTCTCTTCTTTTATCTTCTTCAAGTAATCGACGTCTCTCTTCCTTTTCTTCTTCAAACCGCCTACGCTTTTCTTCTCTTTCCTCTTCCAATTGTCTGCGTTTTTCTTCTTTTTCTTCCTGTTCCCTTCTTTTTTCTTCCTCTTCCCTCCTTCTTTCTTGTTCTAACTTTTGTTGCTTCTCTACAAACTCGAGCAGCTTTTCTCCCTCCAATCCGAACTTTTCTCCATCTGTATAAACTTGTCCATTTCCATAGCAGTATTTCACAGCAAAAACACAGTATACTCTCTCGTACAGTTCTTCTTACTTTTTCTGTAACTCCTTCTTGAATTGTCCTTTCCTGGTTTCTGTAGTCAGCAAACAAATGAATTCCTCTCCCGGACAGGCCCCCAATGTTACGAGTTCGAACGTTTTGAGGAAAGTTAGCTTGCAGACTAAACTGAACGCAGGGTTGTCGGAACAACAACAAGAAGATTTATTCCTAAAATGAACGTAGTTTCCACGAAGTAAACTCTAAATAACACGTACTCGACAAACTTACACGGCCTCCGCCAACTTGAATAAACACAGCTTCTGTCACACTTGACTAAACACGGCCAACGCCAACTCTCTTCGCTTGTGAAAAACTAGTTAGAAAAACACTCCGCTTGGACTCGTCTACTTATATACTCTGACAAGAAACTTCTAGAACTTTCTAAATTAGTAATCACTCTAATTATAGGAAGATTACAAAACACACTGATTTAGAAACGCTTACGTACAAACCTAAATATAAACAAACTACGAACTTTCGCGAAGCTTCGAGACAGTAACGCTTGTCACGCAATACTATTTTTCGTAACACAGATGAAGACAAGCCGAGATGCTCCCGCCCCAGTGTAATGCCGGAAGAACAGGATACCCCCGTAACCATCACCAAACCATCAACAGTGCACCTGGATCACCACATATTTTCCAAAGGGGATATCCCACTTTCGATATATTGAAATTCAGTCCAAAACAAAAGGCATCATCACGAAGCTCTGGGGAATAAACTCATACAAATCCTTATATTAGATAGATAGATAGATAGATAGATAGATAGATAGATAGATAGATAGATAGATAGATAGATAGATAGATAGATAGATAGATAGATAGATAGATAGATAGATAGATCGTTTCCCTTATTTCTTGGTTCCCTTTTCACTTCGGTCCGCGGTGAACGGACCAATTGAGTGTTTTGAAGAATCGTTAAATCCGCCATTTCCGATTTTGTTCGCCCGGTACACGTTGAAGGAGAATCTCGTGAGACAGTGGTCAACCCTGTTTGGGATCGCCACCGAATTTGAACGCAGGCGCTACAAGAGACAAATAGACAACTTATTTTTATTCGCCATTCATCGTAAAGTCCCCGGGATATCCGTAAGATCCGGCCAATCCGAACCCTCCCGAGAACTTTTCGGCCAGCTCGCTCGACTCATCTTGCATTGAAATATTCATGAGGTACGACCTGGCCGAAGAGTTTTCCGACCGGGACCGAAATGGCCGGGACTCGAGAACTTTCCGAAAACAAAATCGATATCATCATATCATATAAGCTCTGTAAGACAAAACTAAACTGCAAGTAGATTGTGAATGATCTATTTATAGCCGAAGAGAGAAGTTATGTGATGCAATATTCATAGCATCTCCAGGAAATCCGTGATATCCGCTTTTTCCGACCAAGCTGAGATAATAATCAAGTGTCACGTGGGACCACAGAGCGATACGAATAGCCGTAACATCCGGCCAATCCGAACCCTCCCGAAAACCTTTTTGTCGGAAAAGTCGGATTTATCGGATTTCCCGAAGATGCAACGAATATCTAACGATGTAAAACAACTTACAGTTATATTGACAAGTTATATGATAAGATATTCATGGCATCTCCCGGAAATCCGTGAAATCTGACTCTTCCGACCCCTTCTGAGATAATAATCAAGTGTCACGTACCGAAATGGCCGGGAATCAAGAATTTTCCGAAGACAAAAACGATATCACATCACACAACCTCTGCAAAACAAGACAAAGCTCCAAGTAGATTGTGAATGATCTACTTACAGCCGAAGAGAGAAATTATGTCATGCAATATTCATAGCATCTCCGGGAAATCCGTGATATCGGCCTTTTCCGACCCAGCTGAGATAATAATCAAGTGTCACGTGGGACCACAGAGCGAGACGAATAGCCGTAACATCCGGCCAATCCGAACCCTTCCGAAAACCTTTTTGTCGGAAAAGTCGGAAACCATCAATATCTGGTCAATATCCGGAGAATGGTAACAAGAATAACAATAACCATCAAACGGAAAAGTACTGGACTATTCAAAGGAAAGTTTAAACAGAACATCACTGATAATCATAATAATAATAATAATAATAATAATATGTTTTGTAAAGATATTGATACTACTTACAGTAGTAAAGAGAAGTAGACTGTTTAAATATTCATATCCCCGTGAAATCCGTCTTTCCCGTCTTCCAGTTTAGGATTAATTCAAGGGCGGACACTTGCAGTGTCACTGATTTTCGGGATGTAATACATCATGCAAAGTGCATACTTATTTGAGAAGGAAAAAGACGGATTTCACGGATTTGACGGGGATATGAATATTTAATTCTTTTTACTTCTCCTTATAATTGTAAGTATAATATATAGTATGTATTATAAAAATAGTGATAGTACTTACAGTAGTAAAGAGAAGTAGACTATTTAAATATTCATATCCCCGTGAAATCCGTCTTTCCCGTCTTCCAGTTTAGGATTGATTCAAGGGGGGACACTTGCAGTGTCACTGATTTTCGGGATGTAATACATCATGCAAATTTCATAAATATTTGAGAAGGAAAAAGACGGAATTCAAGGATTTGACTGTTATATTAATATTTAATTCTTTTTACTTCTCCTTACAACTGTAAGTATAATATATATTATTTATTATAACAATAGTTATAGTACTTACAGCAGTAAAGATAAGCAGAATGTTTAAATATACATATCATCGTGTAATCTGTCTTATATCACGGATTTCCAGGTCATACTATTTATTTTGCATCACATAACTTCTCTCTTCGGCTGTAAGTAGATCATTCACAATCTACTTGCAGTTTTGTCTTGTTTTGCAGAGGTTATATGATGAGATATCGATTTTGTCTTCGGAAAATTCTCGATTCCCGGCCATTTCGGTACGTGACACTTGATTATTATCGCAGAAGGGGTCGGAAAAGGCGGATATTACGGATTTCCCGGATATGCTATGAATATTGCATCACATAACTTCTCTCTTCGGCTGTAAGTAGATCATTCACAATCTACTTGCAGTTTTGTTTTGTTTTACAGAGCTTATATGATGTGATGATATCGATTTTGTTTTCGGAAAGTTCTCGAGTCCCGGCCATTTCGGTCCCGGTCGGGAAACTCTTCGGCCAGGGGGTACCTCATGAATATTTCAATGCAAGATGAGCCGAGTGAGCTGGCCGAAAGGTTTTCGGGAAGGTTCGGATTGGCCAGATCTTACGGCTATTCGTCTCGCTCTGTTGTCCCATGTGACACTTGATTATTATCTCAGATGGGTCAGAAAAGGCGGATATCATGGATTTCCCGGAGATACTATGATTATTGCATCACATAACTTCTCTCTTCGGCTTTAAGTAGATCATTCACAATCTACTTGCAGTTTTGTCTTGTTTTGCAGAGGTTATATGATGTGATATCGATTTTGTCTTCGGAAAATTCTCGATTCCCGGCCATTTCGGTACGTGACACTTGATTATTATCGCAGAAGGGGTCGGAAAAGGCGGATATTACGGATTTCCCGGATATGCTATGAATATTGCATCACATAACTTCTCTCTTCGGCTGTAAGTAGATCATTCATAATCTACTTGCAGTTTTGTTTTGTTTTACAGAGCTTATATGATGTGATGATATCGATTTTGTTTTCGGAAAGTTCTCGAGTCCCGGCCATTTCGGTCCCGGTCGGGAAACTCTTCGGCCAGGTCGTACTTCATGAATATTTCAATGCAAGATGAGCCGAGCGAGCTGGCCGAAAGGTTTTCGGGAAGGTACGGATTGGCCGGATCTTACGGCTATTCGTCTCGCTCTATCGTCCCACGTGACACTTGATTATTATCTCAGATGGG
>NC_090892.1:39993763-40011263 GCF_036669925.1 Montipora capricornis
GAAAAACACTTTTGCAGCCTTGTTTCTTTTGAATGTTAACTAGTAAAAGATCAGCTATTGCAAAATCATGGACAAAGAGAGAATTTTTCTCTTCTTTACATAAGAGGTTTTCTTGTCATTTGAAAATTTGCATATTAAAGCAAATTATGCGCTCGATGATGTCACGTGGTTTCATATATCCCATAATTTTTAAACCTTATATAAACAAAAATTTGATGCTCTTTATAAAGATATATGCTTTTATGAGGTTTCTGTGTAATGCTATTGCTTGGCAAGCATTATAAGTCATATGGCTTGTATTCTCGGCCCCCCCTCCCGTAGTATGCTTAGGGTTAAAAGAAGAAAAAACAGGATTCCAGACGAAGACAGGACTAGATGATCCCCCAGGCTAATGCCGCAATAACAGGATACCCACGCAACCATCACCAAACCATCAACTCTGCACCTAGATCACCACATATTTGTCAAAGGGGACTGGAGAAGGGCACGCCTGTTAGATCACACCATGGTCCCAATTACCACATCACTTATTAAAACAGGTAGGACCAGCCATTGCAACAACCACAACAAACTCTCAGACATCCATCCTGTGCTACGTAAACATGGCTTTCCGGAAGATTCAATGTACAATGCTTATAGTGCTTTTATTTCTAGAGCAATTTCTGATGTTAACATAAGTCAACTCCCAGAAAAGGTTTTCTCAGGGCTCACAAGTCTACGTGACCTGTAAGTATATTTCTTCAAAATAAAAGTTTTAAAATATCACTTAGCTTTGTCCCTGGTCGCTACAACGAATTTCTTGACTTTGTGATTAAGTGACTCACAGAAATGTTTTAAATGAAAACACTGCGAAATTAGACATGTTAGAGACTGTTGATGTGTCTTTAAATGAAATATGTCAAATAGAACATGGTGTGGATTTAGTTGATGGAGACTGATAAAATTTTCATATTTTTGCCTTTTCACAGTCAACGGTGCAGTTTATTGAAGTACTGATTTGCAATCTTTTAAGTAGAAAGACACTGTTGCAGCATTTTTTCTTTTGAATGTTAACTAGTGAAAGATCAGCTATTGCAAAATCATGGACAAAAACAGAATTTTTCTCTTCTTTACATATGAGGTTTTCTTGTCTTTTGAAAATGTGCATAATTATGCAAATTATGCACTCCATGATGTCACGTGGTTTCATATATCCCATATTTTTTAAACCTTATATAAACAAAAATTTGATGCTCTTTATAAATATATATGCTTTTATGAGGTTTCTGTGTAATGCTATTGCTTGGCAAGCATTATAAGTCATATGGCTTGTATTCTCGGCCCCCCGCCTTCCCTCCCGTAGTATGCTTAGGGTTAAAAGAAGAAAAAACAGGATTCCAGACGAAGACAGGACTAGATGATCCCCCAGGCTAATGCCGCAATAACAGGATACCCACGCAACCATCACCAAACCATCAACTCTGCACCTAGATCACCACATATTTGTCAAAGGGGACTGGAGAAGGGCACGCCTGTTAGATCACACCATGGTCCCAATTACCACATCACTTATTAAAACAGGTAGGACCAGCCATTGCAACAACCACAACAAACTCTCAGACATCCATCCTGTGCTACGTAAACATGGCTTACCAGAAGATTCAATGTACAATGCTTATAGTGCTTTTATTTCTAGAGCAATTTCTGATGATAACATAAGTCAACTTCCAGATAAGGTTTTTTCAGGGCTTACAAGTTTACAATCGCTGCAAGTATAATGCTGCAAATAACTTATTAAACCAGGTAGGACCTGCCATTGCAGCAACAACAACAAACTCTCAGACATCCATTCTGAAGTATCCGCAAGTACAGGATCACACCTTCCTTTTAAAAATGGGTGGAATAATATTTTCCACTTTTTGCCTTCTTAACTTTTAAGGCAGTATATAAAACAAGCTTGCCAAAGTGGTTTTGAATAGGGACGTGGGGAGCTGCCTATTGCTCCACTAAACACCCCTACTCGTGATCAACAAGTAAACTTATTACATTTTGTTCATAAGAATATATAGATACCAAGCAGTGCTTTGTAGACTACGCTTTGCGTAAGATTATATGTACATTGCTTATTAAGCTTTTATTTCATTGTAGGCATATTTCTAATACTAACATATGTCAACTCCCAGAAAAAGTTTTCTCGGGCCTCACAAGTCTACAATGGCTGTAAGTATAATGCTTTAAATAAAAGTTTTAAAATATCACTTAGCTTTGTGCCGGTTTGCTTCACAAAGTATTTCTTGACTTAATAAGTGACTCGCACAAATGTTTTAAAGAAAATCTCACCAGTAATTGAGAAACCTCCAGGACGTCTACAATTAAATTGTATTTAAACTTTATTCTTTTAAAATTGACACTAAATGTTATTTAATGCCATTCCCACTTATTTAAAATAAGGGGCCCCTTTTAGTAGAATTCGCACTACAGAGTCAGAGCCGATCTAAAAAAAGAAAACAGCATTCCAGACGAAGACAGGACGAGATGCTCCCGCCCCAGTCTACTGCCGCAACAACAGGATACCCACGTAACCATCACCAAACCATCAGCTGTGCACCTAGATTACCATATATTTTCTAAAGGGGATAGCCCACTTTCGATATATTGAAATTCAGTCCTAAACAAAAAGCATCATCACGAAGCTCTGGGGAATAAACTCATACAAATCCTTATATTTATTCCCCAGGCCCTCGAAATGATGCCTTTTGTTTAGGACTGAATTTTAATATATCGAAAGTGGGCCATTGGAGGAGGGCTCGCCTGTTAAACAACCCCAGGGTCCCAATTACTGTACCACTTGTTAGACCAGGTAGGACCAGCCATTGCAGCAAAAACAACAAACTCTCTCAGACATCCATTCTAAAGTATGCGCAATACAGTGTCATACCTTCCTCTTAAAAATGGGCGGAATACTCTTTTCCAATTTTTCCCGTCTCAACTTTTTAGGGAAAAATATAAAACAAGGTTACCAAAGTGGGTTTGAATAGGGACGTGGAAAGTTGGCTATTGCCCTCCTTAACACACCTACTCGTAATTAAAAACTGAAGCTTTTATTTCATTTTAGGTATGTTTGTAATGATAGCATAAGTCAACTCCCATAAAAAGTTTCCTCGCTTTACAAATATTTGCTTGACTTTGCTAATAAGTGACTCGCATAGCTGTTTTAAATAAAATCTTAATAGAGACGTAAGGAGCTGCCGCTTGCTCCCCAAAACATCCCTACTCGTCATTAACAATGACGCCAAGCAGTGCTTTGTAAACTATGCTTTGCGGAAGATTACATCTACATTGCTCTTTATGCTTTTATTTCTAGGTGGATTAATAATAATAACATAAGTCAACTCCCAGAAAAGGTTTTCTCAGGGCTCACAAGTCTACGTGACCTGTAAGTATATTTCTTCAAAATAAAAGTTTTAAAATATCACTTAGCTTTGTCCCTGGTCGCTACAACGAATTTCTTGACTTTGTGATTAAGTGACTCACAGAAATGTTTTAAATGAAAACACTGCGAAATTGAACATGTTAGAGACTGTTGATGTGTCTTTAAATGAAATAAGTCAAATAGAACATGGTGTGGATTTAGTTGATGGAGACTGATAAAATTTTCATATTTTTGCCTTTTCACAGTCAACCGTGCAGTTTATTGAAGTACTGATTTGCAATCTTTTAATTAGAAAAACACTTTTGCAGCCTTGTTTCTTTTGAATGTTAACTAGTGAAAGATCAGCTATTGCAAAATCATGGACAAAGACAGAATTTTTCTCTTCTTTACATAAGAGGTTTTCTTGTCATTTGAAAATTTGCATAATAAAGCAAATTATGCGCTCGATGATGTCACGTGGTTTCATATATCCCATAATTTTTAAACCTTATATAAACAAAAATTTGATGCTCTTTATAATTGTATATGCTTTTATGAGGTTTCTGTGTAATGCTTTTCCTCGGCAAGCATTATAAGTCATATGGCTTGTATTCTCGCCCCCCCCACCCCCCCTCCCGTAGTATGCTTAGGGTTAAAAGAAGAAAAAACAGGATTCCAGACGAAGACAGGACGAGATGCTCCCACCGAAGGCTAATGCCGCAACAACAGGATACCCACGTAACCATCCCCAAACCATCAACTGTGCACCTGAATCACCACATATTTTTCAAAGGGGATTGGAGAAGTGCACGCCTGTTAGATCACACCAGGGTCCTAATTACTATATCACTTATTAGAACAGGTAGGACCAGCCATTGCAACAACAACAACAAACTCTCAGACATCCATTCTGAAGTATCCGGAAATACAGGATCACACCTTGCTTTTAAAAATGGGTGGAATAATCTTTTTCCACGTTTGCCGCCTCAACTTTGAAGGCAGTATCTAAAACAAGTTCACCAAAGTGGGTTTGAATAGGGACGTGGGGAGCTGCCTATTGCTTCACTTTATACCCCTACTCGTAATTAAAAAGTAAACTTATTACATTTTGTTCATAAGAATATATGGATACCAAGCAGTGCTTTGTAGACTATGCTTTGTTCATGCTTTGTTCATGCGTTTGTTAGTTCAAAACTAGACTATTGTAACTCTTTATTGTATGGCCTCCCTAAGCATATGATAAGTAGTTTGCAGTCTCTGCAAAACACGGCTGCTCCTATCGTTACTTTAACCAAGAAATTTGATCATGTCACCCCTGTATTGATTCAACTGCATTGGTTACCTGTTCACTTTCAGATTCTTTCTAAAGTTTTATTGTTAGTTTATAAGGCGCTAAATGGTATGGCACCATTATATATCACGGAATTACTTAGTTATCGTACATGTTCATGTACGTTAAGCTCTACCGATCAAAAACTTCTGGCAGTTCCGAAGTCAAGACTTAAAACATACGGAGACAGGGCCTTTTCCGTTGCTGCACCTAAATTCTGGAACGAGCTGCCATTAGATCTTAGAAGTCTAGAGACAATTAATTTATTCAAGAAACATTAAAAGACTGATCTTTTTTAAAAAGCATATAATGTTTAACTTTTTGATAATTTAGAATAGGATTTATTGTGATATTTTTATAAAGAAGACTGTAAATAGGTTTTTAATTTATTCATATTTTATTACTAGTGGGATCTTTTTAATTTTTTTAATAATTATTATGAATTGTAAAGCGCTTTGGTCAATTAGTGGAGTTAGCGCTATATAAATTATGTTAAATTAAATTAAATTTAATTAAATTGCTTATTAAGCTTTTATTTCATTTTAGGTATATTTATAATAATACCATAAGTCAACTCACAGAAAAAGTTTTCTCAGGTCTCACAAGTCTACAATTGCTGTAAGTATAATTCAAATATCACTTAGCTTTGTGCCAGTTTGCTTCACAAAGTATTTCTTGACTTAATAAGTGACTCGCACAAATGTTTTAAAGGAAATCTCACCCGTAATTGAGAAACTTCCAGGACGTTTACAATTAAATTCAATTTAAAATTTATTCTTCTAAAATTGACACTAAATGTTCTTTAATTCCATCCCCACATATTTACTCACTGAAATAAAGGGGCCTCTTTTAGCAGAGTTCACACTACAGAGTCAGAGCCAATCTAAAAAAAAAAAAACAGCATTCCAGACCAAGACAGGCCGAGATGCTCCCGCCCGAAGCTAACGCCGCAACAACAGGATACCCACGCAAAGTATTGCCAAACCAGCAACTATGCACCAGGATCACCACATATTTTCCAAAGGGGATTGGAGGAGGGCACGCCTGTCAGATCATGCCAGGATCCCAATTACTATATCACTTATTAGATTAAGTACGACCAGCCATTGCAGCAACAACAACAAACTCTCAGACATCCATTCTGAAGTACCTGTATAGAGGATCACACCTTCCTTTTAAAAATGGGGGGAATAATCTTTTCTAACCTTTGCCGTCTCAACTTTTAAGGCATGGCATGGCCGCGTAGGGATACGAATCTTATCTTTGAATGCTGAAAGTATCTCACACGAGTGAGCGAAGCGAACGAGTGAGAGATACTTTCAGCACTCGAAGATAAAAGTCGTATCCCCAAGCCGCCATGTACTGTTCTATTTATTATATTGATATTGATGAAATGTCCAGACTTAAAACAAAGTGTTTTATTCATTTTCGAAATGATGAAAAAGTGGTGACCAACCGCTAAAACACGCATGTTATGTAATATAAAACAATATAGGAAAGTTATGAAAAGCAAATCATGATAATGTAAAATTTTGCCATAAAAATTTTAATGTAGTACAGAAAAATTGTATTGAAGCTTAAAAGTATCATACAATGAAGACGAAGCTCGCATTTTATTGGCTTATCGTGTTGGTTACCATGACGACACCTCTATTTTCGCATGCAAAAGATAAAAATGATATGTTTACTGCGCGCGGTGAAAATATGATTTTTTTCGTAAAAGGAGAAATCCTGGTATTTCATCGCTATGTATATAATAAATTTATGATAATAACATAGGTCAATCCCCGGGAAAAGTTTTCTTGGGACTCAGGAATCTACAATGGCTGTAAGAATAATGCTTCAAATAAAAGTTTTAAAATATCACTTAGCTTTGTGCCAAGTCGCTTCACAAAGATTTGCTTGACTTTGCTAATAAGTGTCTCGAATAGTTGTTTTAAACAAAATATATATCAATAGGGACGTAAGGAGCTGCTACTTGCTCCCCTAAGCACCCCTACTCGTGATTAATAAGTAAACTTATTACATTATGCTCATAAAAGTATATGGATCACCACATATTTTCCAAAAGGGATTAGAGGAAGGCACGCCCGTTAAATCACCACAGGTTCCCAATTACTGTAACATTTATTAGCCCAGGTAGGAGCAGCCATCGCAGCAACAACCACGAAATCTTAGATATCCATTCTGAAGTATCCGCAAAAGCAGGATCATTCCTTCCTTTTAAAATTGGGTGGAATAATCTTTTCCAACCTTTGCCGTCTCAACTTTTAAGGGAGCATAAAAAACACGCTTACCAAAGTGGGTTTGAATAGGGACGTGAGGAGCTGGCTATTGCCACCCGTAACACCCCTACTCGTAATTAAAAAGTAAACTTATTACATTTTTCTTATAAAAATATATGGATACCAAGCCGTGCTTTGTACACTATGCTTTGCGAAAGATTGCATGACTTTGTACATTGCTTATTATGCTTTTATTTCATTGTAGGTATATTTATAATAATAACATAAGTCAACTCCCAGAAAAGGTTTCCTCAGGGCTCACAAGTCTACAATTCTTGTAATTGTAATGCAATAAATAAAAGTTTTGAAATATCACTTACGTTTGCTCCGGGTCCCTTCACAAAGATTTTCTTGACGTTGTTAATAAGTGACTCGCACAAATGTTTTAATTGAAAATCTCACCAGTAATTGTGAACCCTTCAAAACGTCTACAATTAAATTGCATTTAAACTGTATTCCTCTAAAGCTGACTCTCAATAGTATTTAATTCCATTCCCACTCATTAAAAATAAGGGGCCTCTTTAATTAGAGTTCACACTACAGAGTCAGGGCCGATATAAAAAAAACAGCATTCCAGACGAAGACAAGCCGAGATGCTCCCGCCCCAGGCTAACGTCGCAACAACAGGATACCCACGTAACCATCACCAAACCATCAACTGTGCACCTGGATCACCACATATTTTTGCCTGTTAGATCATTCTAGGGTCCCAATTACTATATTACTTATTAGACCAGGTAGGACCAGCCATTGCAGCAACAACAACAAACTCTCAAACATCCATTCTAAAGGATCGGCAAAAAGCACGTTCATACCTTTCTTTTAAAAATGGGTGGATTAATCTTTTCCAACCTTTGCCGTCTCAACTTTTAAGGGAGAATATAAAACAAGCTTACCAAAGTGGGTTTAAGTAGGGACGTGGAGAGCTGGCTATTGCTCTTTTTAAAAGCCCTACTCGTAATTAATCTCAATAGGGACGTGAGCAGCTGCAGCTTGCTCGCCTAAGCACCCCGTACTCGTGTTTAACAAGTTAACTTATTACATTTTCTTTATAAAAATATATGGATGCGAAGCAGAGCTTTTTGTAAACTATGCTTTGAGAAGATTACATGGACATTGCTCTTTATGCTTTTATTTGTAGCTGGATTCATAATAATAACATAAGTCAACTCCCAGAAAAGGTTTTTTCAGGGCTCACAAGTCTACTTAATCTGTAAGTATATTTCTTCAAAATAAAAGTTTTAAAATATCACTTAGCTTTGTCCCTGGTCGCTACAACGAATTTCTTGACTTTGTGATTAAGTGACTTGCACAAATGTTTTAAATCAAAACACTGCGAAATTGAACGTGTTAGAGACTGTTGATGTGTCTTTAAATGAAATATGTCAAATAGAACATTGTGTGGATTTAGTTGATGGAGGCTGATAAAACTTTCATATTTTTGCCTTTTCACAGTCAACCGTGCAAATTATTGAAGTACTGATTTGCAATATTTTAATTAGAAAGACACTTTTGCAGCCTTTTTTCTTTTGAATGTTAACTAGTGAAAGATGAGCTATTGCAAAATCATGGACAAAAACATAATTTTTCTCTTCTTTAAATATGAGGTTTTCTTGTCTTTTGAAAATTTGCATAATTATGCAAGTTATGCACTCCATGATGTCTCGTGGTTTAATATATCCCATAATTTTTAAACCTTATATAAACAAAAATTTGATGCTCTTTATAAATATATATGCTTTTATGAGGTTTCTGTGTAATGCTTTTGCTTGGCAAGCATTATAAGTCATATGGCTTGTATTCTCGGCCCCCCGCCTTCCCTCCCGTAGTATGCTTAGGGTTAAAAGAAGAAAAAACAGGATTCCAGACGAAGACAGGACTAGATGATCCCCCAGGCTAATGCCGCAATAACAGGATACCCACGCAACCATCACCAAACCATCAACTCTGCACCTAGATCACCACATATTTGTCAAAGGGGACTGGAGAAGGGCACGCCTGTTAGATCACACCATGGTCCCAATTACCACATCACTTATTAAAACAATTACTATATCACTTATTAGACCATGTAGGACCAGCCATTGCAGCAACAACAACAAACTCTCATACATCCATTCTGAAGTATCCGCAAATACAGCATAATACCTTCCTTTTAAGAATGGGTGGAATAATCTTTTCCAACGTTTGTCGTCTCAACTTTCAATGCAGAATGTAAAACAAGCTTACCAAAGTGGGTTTGAATGGGGAAGTGGTGAGCTGGCTATTGCTCCCCTTAACACCCCTACTCGTGATCAACAAGTAAACTTATTACATTTTGTTCATAAGAATATATGGATACCAAGCAGTGCTTTGTAGACTAAGCTTTGCGAAAGATTGTATGTACCTTGCTTATTAAGCTTTTCTTTTATTTTAGGTATATTCATAATAATAATAACATAAGTCAACTCCCAGAAAAAGTTTTCTCAGGCCTCACAAGTCTACAATTTCTGTAAGTATAATGCTTTAAATAAAAGTTTTAAAATATCACTTAGGTTTGTGCCGGTTTGCTTCACAAAGTATTTCTTGACTTAATAAGTGACTCGCACAAATGTTTTAAAGGAAATCTCACCAGTAATTGAGAAACCTCCAGGACGTCTACAATTAAATTGCATTTAAAATTTATTCTTCTAAAATTGACACTAAATGTTATTTAATTCCATTCCCACATATTTACTCACTGAAATAAAGGGGCCTCTTTTAGCAGAGTTCACACTGCAGAGTCAGAGCCAATCTAAAAAAAACAGCATTCCAGACGAAGACAGGCCGAGATGCTCCCGCTCGAAGCTAACGCCGCAACAACAGGATACCCACGCAAAGTATCACCAAACCATCAATGTGCACCTGGATCACCACATATTTTCCAAAGGGGATTGGAGGAGGGCACGCCTGTCAGATCATGCCAGGATCCCAATTACTATATCACTTTTTAGACTAAGTACGACCAGCCATTGCAGCAACAACAACAAACTCTCAGACATCCATTCTGAAGTATCTGCAAATACAGGATCACACCTTCCTTTTAAAAATGGGCGGAATAATCTTTTCCAACCTTTGCCGTCTCAACTTTTAAGGCATGGCATGGCCGCGTAGGGATACGAATTTTATCTTTGAATGCTGAAAGTATCTCACACGAGTGAGCGAAGCGAACGAGTGAGAGATACTTTCAGCACTCGAAGATAAAAGTCGTATCCCCAAGCGGCCATGTAATGTTCTATTTATTATATTGATATTGATGAAATGTCCAGACTTAAAACAAAGTGTTTTATTCATTTTCGAAATGATGAAAAAGTGGTGACCAACCGCTAAAACACGCATGTTATGTAACATGAAACAATATATGAAAGTTATGAAAAGCAAATCATGATAATGTAAAATTTTGCCATAAAAATTTTAATGTAGTACAGAAAAATTGTATTGAAGCTCAAAAGTATCTTACAATGAAGACGAAGCTCGCATTTTATTGGCTTATCGTGTTCGTTACCATGACGACACCTCTATTCTCACATGCAAAAGATAGAAATGATATGTTGACTGCGCGCGGTGAAGATATGATTTTTTCGTAAAAGGAGAAATCCCGGTATTTCATCAGTATGTAGATAATAAATTTATGATAATAACATAGGTCAATCCCCAGGAAAAGTTTTCTTGGGGCTCAGGAATCTACAATGGTTGCAAGAATAATGCTTCAAATAAAAGTTTTAAAATACCACTTACCTTTGTGCCAAGTCGCTTCACAAAGATTTGCTTGACTTTGCTAATAAGTGTCTCGAATAGTTGTTTTAAACAAAATATATATTAATAGGGACGTAAGAAGCTGCTACTTGTTCCCCTAAGCACCCCTACTCGTGATTAACAAGTAAACTTATTACATTATGTTCATAAAAGTATGTGGATCACCACATATTTTCCAAAGGGGATTGGAGGAAGGCACGCCCGTTAGATCACCGCAGGTTGCCAATTACTATAATTAACAATTATTCCTCGAGCCCGAATGGGCTCTGAGTCAATAGCCCATGAGGCCGAAGGCCGATTGAGCTGTTGACTCAGAAGCCATGAGGGCGAGAGGAATAATTTTTTTAGCAAAATCCAACTAGTTTGTCAAAAAAATATCGAGACAAAACATCTTTCGCTAGTTAAAGCTAGACTTTAATTGTTGTTTTGGTTTTCAAAGCCGGCGCTTTTCGCAGCATTGATAATAGACCACTAGTTGGATTTTACTAATATTTATTAGTCCAGGTAGGACCAGCCATTGCAGCAACAACAACAAAATCTTAGATATCCGTTCTGAAGTATCCGCAAAAGCAGGATCATTCCTTCCTTTTAAAATTGGGTGGAATAATCTTTTCCAACCTTTGCCGTCTCAACTTTTAAGGGAGCATAAAAAACACGCTTACCAAAGTGGGTTTGAATAGGGACGTGAGGAGCTGGCTATTGCCACCCGTAACACCCCTACTCGTAAATAAAAAGTAAACTTATTACATTTTTCTTATAAAAATATATGGATACCAAGCCGTGCTTTGTACACTATGCTTTGCGAAAGATTGCATGACTTTGTACATTGCTTATTATGCTTTTATTTCATTGTAGGTATATTTATAATAATAACATAAGTCAACTCCCAGAAAAGGTTTCCTCAGGGCTCACAAGTCTACAATTCTTGTAATTGTAATGCAATAAATAAAAGTTTTGAAATATCACTTACGTTTGCTCCGGGTCCCTTCACAAAGATTTTCTTGACGTTGTTAATAAGTGACTCGCACAAATGTTTTAATTGAAAATCTCACCAGTAATTGTGAACCCTTCAAAACGTCTACAATTAAATTGCATTTAAACTGTATTCCTCTAAAGCTGACACTCAATAGTATTTAATTCCATTCCCACTCATTAAAAATAAGGGGCCTCTTTAATTAGAGTTCACACCACAGAGTCAGAGCCGATATAAAAAAAACAGCATTCCAGACGAAGACAAGCCGAGATGCTCCCGCCCCAGGCTAACGCCGCAACAACAGGATATCCACGTAACCATCACCAAACCATCAACTGTGCACCTGGATCACCACATATTTTTGCCTGTTAGATCATTCTAGGGTCCCAATTACTATATCACTTATTAGACCAGGTAGGACCAGCCATTGCAGCAACAACAACAAACTCTCAAACATCCATTCTAAAGGATTCGCAAAAGCACGTTCATACCTTTCTTTTAAAAATGGGTGGATTAATCTTTTCCAAGCTTTGCCGTCTCAACTTTTAAGGCAGAATATAAAACAAGCTTACCAAAGTGGGTTTAAGTAGGGACGTGGGGAGCTGGCTATTGCTCCTCTTAAAAGCCCTACTCGTAATTAATCTCAATAGGGACGTGAGGAGCTGCGGCTTGCTCGCCTAAGCACCCCGTACTCGTGATTAACAAGTTAACTTATTACATTTTGTTCATAAAAATATATGGATGCGAAGCAGAGCTTTTTGTAAACTATGCTTTGCAGAAGATTACATGGACATTGCTCTTTATGCTTTTATTTGTAGGACGATTTCTAATAATAAGATAAGTCAACTCCCAGAAAAGGTTTTCTCAGGGCTCACAAGTCTACACGCACTGTAAGTATATTTCCCCAAAATAAAAGTTTTAAAATATCACTTAGCTTTGTGCCTGGTTGCTTTAGAACGATTTTCTTGATTTTACTGGTAAGTGACTCGCACAAATGTTCTAAATGAAATCTCACCAGTATTTGAGAACCCTTCAAGACGTCTACAATTAAATTGCATTTAAAGTTTATTCTTCTAAAATTGACACTAAATGTTATTTAATTCCATTCCCACTTATTTAAAATAAGGAGCCCCTTTTAGTAGATGTCACACTACAGAGTTAGAGCGGATCTAAGAAAAAAAGCATTCCAGACGAAGACAAGCCGAGATGCTCCCGCGCCAGGCTAACGCCGCAACAACAGGATACCCACGTAACCATCACCAAACCATCAACTGTGCACCTGGATCACCACATATTTTCCAAAGGGTCTTGCTTACTGTATTACTTATTAGACCAGGTAGGACCAGCCATTGCAGCAACAATAACAAACTCTCAAACATTCATTCTTAAATATCCGCAAAAGCACGATCATACTTTCCTTTTAAAAATGGGTGGAATAATCTTTTCCAACGTTTGCCTTCTCAACTTTTAATGCAGAATATAAAAGAAGGTTAGCAAATTGGGTTTGAATAGGGACGTGGGGAGCTGGCTATTGCTCCCCTTAACACCCCTACTCGTATTTAAAAAGTAAACTTATTACTTTTTTTTAATGAAAATATATGGATACCAAGCAGTTCTTTGTAGACTATGCTTTGCGAAAGATTGTATGTACATTGCCTATTAAGCTTTTACTTCATTTTAGGTATATTGATAGTAATACCATAAGTCAACTCTCAGAAAAAGTTTTCTCAGGTCTCACAAATCTAAAATGGCTGTAAGTATAATGCTTTAAATAAAAGTTTTAAAATATCACTGAGCTTTGTGCTTGGTCGCTTCACAAAGTATTTCTTGACTTTGTTCATAAGTGACTCGCACAAATGTTTTAAAGGAAATCTCACCAGTAATTGAGAAACTTCCAGGACGTTTACAATTAAATTCAATTTAAAATTTATTCTTCTAAAATTGACACTAAATGTTCTTTAATTCCATCCCCACATATTTACTCACTGAAATAAAGGGGCCTCTTTTAGCAGAGTTCACACTACAGAGTCAGAGCCAATCTAAAAAAAAACAGCATTCCAGACGAAGACAGGCCGAGATGCTCCCGCCCGAAGCTAACGCCGCAACAACAGGATACCCACGCAAAGTATCACCAAACCATCAACTGTGCACCTGGATCACCACATATTTTCCAAAGGGGATTGGAGGAGGGCACGCCTGTCAGATCATGCCAGGATCCCAATTACTATATCACTTATTAGACTAAGTACGACCAGCCATTGCAGCAACAACAACAAACTCTCAGACATCCATTCTGAAGTATCTGCAAATACAGGATCACACCTTCCTTTTAAAAATGGGCGGAATAATCTTTTCCAACCTTTGCGGTCTCAACTTTTAAGGCATGGCATGGCCGCGTAGGGATACGAACTTTATCTTTGAATGCTGAAAGTATCTCGCACCAGTGAGCGAAGCGAACGAGTGAGAGATACTTTCAGCACTCGAAGATAAAAGTCGTATCCCCAAGCAGAGTCAGAGCCGATCTAAAAGAAGAAAACAGCATTCCAGACGAAGACAGGCCAAGATGCTCCCGCCCCAGGCTAACGCCGCAACAACAGGATACCCACGTAACCATCACCAAACCATCAACTGTGCACCTGGATCACCAGATATTTTCCACTGAAAGGGGATTGGAGGAGGGCACGTCTGTTAGATCACCCCAGGGTCCCAATTACTGTATCACTTATTAGACTAAGTACGACCACCCATTGCAGCAGCAACAACAAACTCTCAGACATCCATTCTGAAGTATCTGCAAATATAGGATCACACCTTCCTTTTAAAAATGGGGGGAATAATCTTTTCCAACATTTGCCGTCTGAACGTTTAAGGCATGGCATGGCCGCGCAGGGATACGAATTTTATCTTTGAATGCTGAAAGTATCTCACACGAGTGAGCGAAGCGAACGAGTGAGTGATACTTTCAGCACTCGAAGATAAAATTGGCATCCCCAAGCGGCCATGTAATGTTTTGTTTATTATATTGATATTGATGAAATGTCCAGACTTAAAAAAAAGTGGTGACCAACCGCTAAAACACGCATGTTCTGTAACATGAAACAATATATGACAGTTATAAAAAGCAAATCATGATAATGTAAAATTTTGCCATAAAAATTTTAATGTAGTGCAGAAAAAGTATATTGAAGCTCAAAAGTATCTTACCATTAAGACGATGCTCGCATTTTATTGGCTTATCGTGTTCGTTACCATGACGACACCTCTATTCTCACATGCAAATAATAAAAATGATATGTTCACTTCGCGCGATGAAGATATGATTTTTTGGTAAAAGGAGAAATCCTGGTATTTTATCAGTAAGTATGTAATAAATTTATGATGATAACATAGGTCAATCCACAGGAAAAGTTTTCTTAGAGCTCAGGAATCTAGAATGGCTGCAAGAATAATGCTTCAAATAAAAGTTTTAAAATATCACTTAGCTTTGTGCCAAGTCGCTTCACAAAGTTTTGCTTGACTTTGCTAATAAGTGTCTCGAATAGTTGTTTTAAACAAAATATCAATAGGGACGTAAGGAGCTGCTGTTTGCTTCCCTAAGCACCCCTACTTGTGATTAACGAGTAAACTTATTACATTTTGTTCATAAAAGTATATGGATCACCACATATTTTCCAAAGGGGATTGGAGGAAGGCACGCCCGTTAGATCACCACAGGTTCCCAATTACTGACCAGCCATTGCAGCAACAACAACGAAATCTTAGATATCCATTCTGAAGTATCCGCAAAAGCAGGATCATTCCTTCCTTTTAAAATTGGGTGGAATAATCTTTTCCAACCTTTGCCGTCTCAACTTTTAAGGCAGAATAAAAAAACAAGCTTACCAAAGTGGGTTTGAATAGAGACGTAGGGAGCTGGCTATTGCCACCCGTAACACCCCTACTCGTAATCCATATATTTTTATAAGAAAAATGTAATAAGTAAACTTATTACATTTTTCTTATAAAAATATATGGATACCAAGCCGTGCTTTGTACACTATGCTTTGCGAAAGATTGCATGAATTTGTACATTGCTTATTATGCTTTTATTTCATTGTAGGTATATTTATAATAATAACATAAGTCAACTCCCAGAAAAGGTTTCCTCAGGGCTCACAAGTCTACAATTCTTGTAATTGTAATGCAATAAATAAAAGTTTTGAAATATCACTTACGTTTGCCCCGGGTCCCTTCACAAAGATTTTCTTGACGTTGCTAATAAGTGACTCGCACAAATGTTTTAATTGAAAATCTCACAAGTATAATTGAGAAACCTCCAGGACGTCTACAATTAAATTGCATTTAAACTGTATTCCTCTAAAGCTGACAATCAATAGTATTTAATTCCATTCCCACTCATTAAAAATAAGGGGCCTCTTTAATTAGAGTTCACACTACAGAGTCAGGGCCGATATAAAAAAAACAGCATTCCAGACGAAGACAAGCCGAGATGCTCCCGCCCCAGGCTAACGTCGCAACAACAGGATACCCACGTAACCATCACCAAACCATCAACTGTGCACCTGGATCACCACATATTTTCCAAAGAGGATTGGTGGAGGGCACGCCTGTTAGATCAATTTACTATATCATTTATTAGACCAGGTAGGACCAGCCATTGCAGCAACAACAACAAACTCTCAAACATCCATTTAAAAGTATCCGTAAAAGCACGTTCATACCTTTCTTTTAAAAATGGGTGGATTAATCTTTTCCAACCTTTGCCGTCTCAACTTTTAAGGCAGAAAATAAAACAAGCTTACCAAAGTGGATTTAAGTAGGGACGTGGAGAGCTGGCTATTGCTCTTTTTAAAAGCCCTACTCGTAATTAGTGTCAATAGGGACGCTAGGAGCTGCAGCTTGCTTGCCTAAGCACCCCGTACTCGTGATTAAGAAGTTAACTTTTTACGTTTTGTTCATAAATATATATGGATGCCAATGAGTTCTTTGTAATCTTTGCTTTGCGGAAGATTACATGTACATTGCTCTTTATGCTTTTATTTCTAGGGAGATTTTTAATAATGACATAAGTCAACTCCCAGAAAAGGTTTTCTCAGGGCTCACAAGTCTACAGGCACTGTAAGTATATTTCCCCAAAATAAAAGTTTTAAAATATCACTTAGCTTTGTGCCTGGTTGCTTTAGAACGATTTTCTTGATTTTACTGGTAAGTGACTCGCACAAATGTTCTAAATGAAATCTCACCAGTATTTGAGAACCCTTCAAGACGTCTACAATTAAATTGCATTTAAAATTTATTCTTCTAAAATTGACACTAAACGTTATTTAATTCCATTCCCACTTATTTAAAATAATGGGTCCCTTTAAGTAGAGTTCACACTACTGAGTCAGAGCCAATCCAAAAAAACACAGCATTCCAGACGAAGACAAGCCGAGATGCTCCCGCCCGAAGCTAACGCCGCAACAACAGGATACCCACGTAACCATCACCAAACCATCAACTATGCACCTGGATCACCACATATTTTCCAAAGAGTCTTTCTTACTGTATTACTTATTAGACCAGGTAGGACCAGCCATTGCAGCAACAATAACAAACTCTCAGACATTCTTTCTTAAATATCCGCAAAAGCACGATCATACCCTCCTTTTAAAAATGGGTGGATTGTTTTTTTTTAACCTCTGCAGTCTCAACTTTTAAGGCAGAATATAAAACTAGCTTACCAAAATGGGTTTAAATAGGGACGT
>NC_090892.1:40021263-40043763 GCF_036669925.1 Montipora capricornis
CAGAAAAAGTTTTTTCAGGGCTCACAAGTCTACACAATCTGTAAGTATATTTCTTCAAAATAAAAGTTTTAAAATATCACTTACCTTTGTGCCAAGTCGCTTCACGAAGATTTGCTTGACTTTGCGAATAAGTATCTCGAATAGTTGTTTTAAACAAAATATCAATAGTGACGTAAGGGGCTGCTACTTGCTTCCCTAAGCACCCTAGTCGTGATTAACAAGTAAACTTATTACATTTTTTTCATAAAAATATATGGATGCCAAGCGGTACTTTTTAAACTATGCTTTGCGGAAGATTACATGCACATTGTTCTTTATGCTTTTTTTGTAGGGGGATTGAAAATAATAAGATAAGTCAACTCCCAAAAAAAGTTTTTTTAGGCCTCACAAGTCTACACATTCTGTAAGTATATTTCTTCAAAATAAAAGTTTTAAAATACCACTTAGCTTTGTGCCAAGTCGCTTCACAAAGATTTGCTTGACTTTGCTAATAAGTGTCTCGAATAATTGTTTTAAACAAAATATCAATAGGGACGTAAGGAGCTGCTACTTGCTCCCCTAAGCACCCTAGTCGTGATTAACAAGTAAACTTATTACATTTTGTTCATCAAAATTTATGGATGCCAAGCAGTGCTTTGTAAACTATGCTTTGCGGAATATTACATCTATATTGCTCTTTATGCTTTTATTTGTAGGTGGATTTCTAATAATAACATAAGTCAACTCCCAGAAAAGGTTTTTTCAGGGCTCACAAGTCTACGTTATCTGTAAGTATATTTCCCCAAAATAAACGTTTTAAAATATCACTTAGCTTTGCGCCAAGTCGCTTCACAAAGATTTGCTTGAATTTGCTGATAAGTGTCTCGAATAGTTGTTTTAAACAAAATATCAATAGGGACGTAAGGAGCTGCTACTTGCTCCCCTAAGCACCCTAGTCGTGATTAACAAGTAAACTTATTACATTTTGTTTATAAAATATATGGATGCCAAGCATTGCTTTGTAAACTATGCTTTGTGTAAGATTACATCTACATTGCTCTTTATGCTTTTATTTGTAGACGGATTGATAATAATAACATAAGTCAACTCCCAGAAAAGGTTTTTTTAGGCCTCACAAGTCTACACAATCTGTTAGTATATTTCTTCAAAATAAAAGTTTTAAAATATCCCTGTCTTAGCGTTGTGCCAAGTCGCTTCACAAAGATTTGCTTGACTTTGCTAATACGTGTCTCGAATAGTTGTTTTAAACAAAATATCAATAGGGACGTAAGTAGCTGCTACTTGCTCCCCTAAGCACCCTAGTCGTGATTAACAAGTAAACTTATAACATTTTGTTCATAAGAATATATGGATGCCAAGCAGTGCTTTGTAAACTATGCTTTGCGGAAGGTTACATCTACATTGCTCTTTATGTCAAAGACAAAGACAGGCCGAGATGCTCCCTTCCCAAGCTAACGCCGCAACAACAGGATACCCACGTAACCATCACCAAACCAACAACTGTTCATCTATAGATAACCACATCCTTTCCAAATGGGATTGGAGGAGGTTACGCCTTTTAGGTCCCCCAGGGTCTCAATTACTTTATCACGTATTACACCATGTAGAACCAGCCATTGCAGCAACAACAACAAACTCTCAGACATCCATTGTGAAGTATCCGCGCGCAAAAGCAGTATCATACCTTCCTCTTAAAAGTGGGTGGAATAAACTTTTCCAACCTTTGCTTTCTCAACTATTATGGCAGAAGTAGGGACGTGGGGAGCTGCCTATTGCTCCACTTAACACCCCTATTCGTAATTAAAAGGAAAACTTATTACATCTTTTAAATAAAAATATATGGATAGCAAGCAGTGCTTTGTAAACTATGCTTTGCGGAAGAATTCATGTACATTGCTCTTTATGCTTTTATTTCTAGGTCGATTCATAATAATAACATAAGTCAACTCCCAGAAAAGGTTTTTTCAGGGCTCACAAGTCTACAAGAGCTTTAAGTGTAATGCAATAAATAAAAGTTATAAAATATCACTTAGGTTCGCTCCGGGTCCCTTCACAAAGATTTTCTTGGCGTTGTCAAAAAGTGACTCGCACAAATGTTTTAATCGAAAATCTCACCAGTAATTGAGAACCCTTCAAAACGTCTACAATTAAATTGCATTAAACTGTATTCCTCTAAAACTGACACTCAATAGTATTTAATTCCATTCCCACTCATTAAAAATAAGGGGCTCCTTTAAATAGAATTCACACTGCAGAGTCAGAGCCGATCTAAAAAAAAAACAGCATTCCAGACGAAGACATGCCGAGATACTCCCGCCCCAGGCTAACGCCGCAACAACAGGATATCCACGTAACCATCACCAAACCATCAACTGTGCACCTGGATCACCACAT
The DNA here is from genome assembly GCF_036669925.1 of Montipora capricornis. Taxonomy (NCBI): domain Eukaryota; kingdom Metazoa; phylum Cnidaria; class Anthozoa; order Scleractinia; family Acroporidae; genus Montipora; species Montipora capricornis. The sequence goes on from NC_090892.1 coordinate 40,023,658, forward strand.
ATTTTCCAAAGGGGAGAGCACGCCTGTTAGATCACTCCAGGGTCCCAATTACTATATCACTTATTAGACCAGGTAGGACCAGCCATTGCAGGAACAACAGCAAACTCTCAGACATAGACATGCATTCTGAAGTATCCGCAAAAGTAGGATCATACCTCCCTTTTAAAAATGGGTGGAATATAATCTTTTCCAACCTTTGCCGTCTTAACTTTTAAGGCAGAATATAAAACAAGCTTACCAAAGTGGGTTTGAGTGGGGACGTGGGGAGCTGGTCATTATTCCCCTAAACACCACTACTCGTAATTAAAAAGTAATCTTATTACATCTTTTTATAAAAATATATGGATACCAAGCAGTGCTTTGTAAACTATGCTTTGCTATAGATTACATCTACATTGCTCCTTATGCTTTTATTTCTAGGTCGATTTCTAATAATAACATAAGTCTACTCCCGGAAAAGGTTTTCTTAGGGCTCACAAGTCTACGTTATCTGTAAGTATATTTCCCCAAAATAAAAGTTTTAAAATATCACTTAGCTTTTTGCCTGGTTGCTTCAGAACGATTTTATTGATTTTACTGGTAAGTGACTCGCTCAAATGTTCTAAATGAAATCTCACCAGTATTTGAGAACCCTTCTAGACGTCTACAATTAAATGTGAAAAATTGACACTAAACGTAATTTAATTCCATTCCCACTTAATTAAAATAATGGGCCCCTTTAAATGGAGTTCACATTACAGAATCAGAGCGGATCTAAAAAAAAACAGCACTCCAGACAAAGACAGGCCTTCCCAAGCTAACGCCGCAACAACAGGATACCCACGTAACCATCACCAAACCATCAACTGTTCATCTAGATAACCACATCCTTTCCAAAGGGGATTGGAGGAGGTTACGCCTTTTAGGTCCCCCAGGGTCTCAATTACTTTATCAAGTAATAAACCATGTAGAACCAGACATTGCAGCAACAACAACAAACTCTCAGACATCCATTGTGAAGTATCCACGCGCAAAAGCAGTATCATACCTTTTTTTTTTTAAAATAAGTGGAATAAACTTTTCCAACCTTTGCCGTCGCAACTTTTAAGGCAAAATATAAAACAAGCTTACCAAAGTGGGTTTAAATAGGGACGTGGGGAGCTGGCTTTTCTTCCTCTTAACACCCCTATTCGTAATTAAAAAGAAAACTTATTACATCTTTTAATAAAAATATATGGATAGCAAGCAGTGCTTTGTAAACTATGCTTTGCGGAAGATTGCATGTACATTGCTCTTTATGCTTTTATTTGTAGGTTTATTGATAATAATAACATAAATCAACTCCCAGAAAAGGTTTTCTCAGGACTCACAAGTCTACAAGAGCTTTAAGTGTAATGCAATAAATAAAAGTTATAAAATATCACTTAGGTTTGCGTCGGGTCCCTTCGCAAAGATTTTCTTGACGTTGTTAATAAGTGACTCGCACAAATGTTTGAATTGAAAATCTCACCAATAATTGAGAACCCTTCAAAACGTCTACAATTAAATTGCATTTAAACTGTATTCCTCTAAAACTGACACTCAATAGTATTTATTTCCATTCCCACTCATTAAAAATAAGGGGCCCCTTTAATTAGAGTTTACAATGCAGAGTCAGAGCCGATCTAAAAAAAAAATCAGCATTCCAGACGAAGACAAGCCAAGATGCCCCCGCCCCAGGCTAACGCCGCAACAACAGGATACCCACGTAACCATCACCAAACCATCAACTGTGCACCTGGATCACCACATATTTTCCAAAGGGGAGGGCACACCTGTTAGATCATTCCAAGGTCCCAATTACTATATCACTTATTAGACCAGGTAGGACCAGCCATTGCAGAAACAACAGCAAACTCTCAGACATCCATTCTAAAGTATCCGCAAAAGCAGGATCATACCTTCCTTTTAAAAACGGGTGGAATAATCCTTTCCAGCCTTTGCCGTCTTAAGTTTTAAGACAGAATATCACTTAGCTCCTCTTAACACCGTTACTCGTAATTAAAAAGTAATCTTATTACATTTTTTTAATAAAAATATATGGATAGTAAACTATGCCTGCGGAAGATTACATGTACATTGCTCTTTATGCTTTTATTTCTAGGTCGATTTCTAATAATAACCTAAGTCAACTCACAGAAAAAGTTTTCTCTGGCCTCATAAGTCTACACAAGCTGTAAGTATAATGAAGGGGGTAGTTTATAAAGAAACTGTGGTGCTGCGTCGGTGGGGAAGTAGTATACAAAAATTTGGTTTTAGCAACGGAGTTGATAATGTAAATTGGCCACCGTACAGAGATTCTAAAAGCTGACGTTTCGAGCGTTAGCCCTTCGTCAGAGCGAATCGAGGAATTATGGGTTACGTGTAGTTTATATAGTAGAGTAGGAGCTACGTTATTGGTGGTAACATGGCAACGTGAAAAATAGGAATATATTAGTTAAATGAAAAGCGTTCGTTAATACCGTGAGGATTAAGGGTGCCGATTTGGAAGATGAATTTTTGTTCTAGATTCTTGCGGCTTTCCGTCGTACCTAGCTGTAGGGAAAGGTCGCAGATGGCCAAGTCTTTTTTGGAGTGGTTAGGGAGATTAAAATGACGAGCGACTGGCTTAGATGCATATTTGTCATTCTTCTCAACATCGCGAAGGTGTTCGCGGAATCGATCACCTCATTTCATTCAAACGAGACAAAAACGTAGGTAACTTTTTAGTTAGAAGCGTGCTCAAAACTAACGAGCAACCCGGCACTTTCAAATGCGCGCGCTCACGATGCAAAACTTGTCTTTTCATTGTTAACACTAGCAAGATATCGGGACCTAAGCGATCTTTTAAGATCACCGATCTGTTCACATGTACTAACGCAAATGTCATTTATTGCATAACCTGTACGTTATGCAATAAATTATACATTGGCGAGACAGGTAGACGACTAAGTGACCGATTCCGCGAACACCTTCGCGATGTTGAGAAGAATGACAAAGATGCATCTAATCTGCGGCCTTTCCCTACATCTAGGTACGACGGAAAGCCGCAAGAATCTAGAACAAAAATTCATCTTCCAAATCGGCACCCTTAATCCTCACGGCATTAACGAACGCTTTTCATTTAACTAATATATTCCTATTTTTCACGTTGCCATGTTACCACCAATAGCGTAGCTCCTACTCTACTATATAAACTACACGTAACCCATAATTCCTCGTTTCGCTCTGACGAAGGGCTAACGCTTGAAACGTCAGCTTTTAGAATTTCTGTACGGTGGTCAATTTACATTATCAACTCCGTTGATAAAACCAAATTTTTGTAAGTATAATGTTATAAATAAAAGTTTTAAAATATCACTTAGCTTTGTGCCAAGCCGCTTCACAAATATTTGCTTGGCTTTGCTAATAAGTGACTCGCACAAATGTTTGAAAGGAAATCTTACCAGTAATTGAGAACCCTTTAAGACGTCTACAATTAATTGCATTTTAAAAACTTTCTTCTTTTAAAATTGACACTAAGTGTTATTTAATTCCATTCCCACGTATTTAAAATAAGGGGCTCCTTTTAGTAGAGTTCACACTACAGAGTCACAGCCGATCTAGAAAAAAAGAACAGCATTCCAGACGAAGACAGGGCGAGATGCTCTCGTCCCAAGCTAACGCCGCAACAACAGGATACCCACGTAACCATCACCAAACCATCAACTGTGCACCTGGATCACCTCATATTTTCCAAAGGGAATTGGAGGAGGGCACGCCTGTTAAATCACTCCAAGGGTCCCAATTAGTGTATTACTCATGAAACCAGGTAGGTCCAGCCATTGCAACAACAACACACTCTCAGTCATCCATGCTGACGTATCCGCAAAAGCAGGATCATATCCTCTATTTAAAAATGGGTGGGATAATATTTCCCACCCTTATCTCTCTTAACTTTTAAGGCAGAAGATAAAAGAAGCTTATGGTTTTGAAGTGAGGTGCTACCGCTGGCTCCCCTAAACATCCTTACTCGTGATTAAAAAGTAAACTTGTGACATTTTTTCATAAAGATATATAGATGACCAGCAGGCCATGAAGCCCTCATCCAGAGCTATTGAAATGGCATTGCTGCCATAAAAAAAAAACCCGAATCGACCAATGTCTCCGAAGATGTTGCAGGAAAGTGGCTAGTAATTGCATTTGCAGGTCTTTCTTCTGACCTCGCAGTGTCCAGCCAGTCGTAATGAAAATTTGGTTCCATCAAACGTGTCGATAAAGGTCGAATTACCACCGTGAACGATTTGGAAAGCTGACATTTCGAGCGTTAGACCTTCGTTAGAGCAAATGGGGGAATTGTGGGTGTTGTTGGTTGTATGGGGGTGTGGAGGAGCTTTGCTATTGATGGAAATATTATAGTAACATGAATTTGTGAATAAATTGATGGAATGAGAGATGTTTACTGATTCCTTGAGGATAGATTGTACCTATTTGAGAGGTGATTTTTTTGTTCTAGATTTTTGCGGCTTTCTGTGTTCCCGCGGTGTAAGGATAGACCGCAAAAGTATCATGTTGTTGTGGGAGTGATTAGGAAGATTGAAATGGCGCGCAACTGGTTTTGATGCATCTGTGTCGTTTTAAGGTGTTTGCGAAAGCGGTCCGCCAATATTCTCCCTGTTTCGCCTATGTAGGCCTTCTTACATAGTGTGCAGGTTATGCAATATATAGATGACATTTGCGGAGATGCATGTAAAGTGGTCAGTAATTTTAACGGATCGATTCGATCCTGAGAACTTAACCATGTTAGAAATAAAAGGACAAGTTTTGCATCGTTTGCGTCTACATTTAAAAGTTGGTTGTCAGACTGCGCTCCTAACTGAAAAGTTACTTATGCTTTTATCACGTTTGAATGAAATAAGTGGTGGTAGAGGAATATATGTTTAGTTTCGAGATCACTGCGGAGAATTTTGAGTTTTTTAGAATGACATTTTTGACTGCTTGCACAAGGTTTTTTGGATGGTAGGTGAGGGTGAATGGAATTCTGTTGGTTTCTTCGTTCTGTTCCGTTTGTAGTGCGGTTTCTCGATCGATTTCTTCACTGTTATTTTCAAAGAGTTAATTTCACTCCAGTGCCGGAGTGAATAACTGGAGTAAGATAAAGCGGAGTAAAATGTACTCCTGAGAGGAACTAACTTAACTCCACTAAGAGTAAATTATACTCTTACTACTTAATATTCAAATGCCTTGACTTTGCTAGAGTAAATTTTACTCTCCCTACAGAGTAAAGTTTACCCCACTTGAATTATACTTTCTTGAGAGAAAAAGGAGAAGAGGATTTTACTCCCATGTATTTTTGTAGAGTAAATTTAAGTTTAGCCGGTCCAAGATGTGTAATTGGGGTTGTTTTATTTTTGTGGAATCCACTGATTAATTCCTTGTCTTCAAGGAGTTGGAGTGGAGTACTCCACTAATAAAGAGTAAATTATACTCCCCTCCAAGTCAACACCTTTACAGGATTAAAATCCTAATTTAGTGAGGGTCAATACGATGAGGCCGCTCTGAATCTTGCTGGTTTTTTCGTTTTTGATTGGACGACGCGCTAAGAAAGAAAGATCGTTATCCTCCGCCATCTTGGATAACACACTTGAGAACAGACTGGAAACTAGTGAGCCTTTTTGGTCAGCAGTCACCGGTGCAGCTCTTACTGATTTTCGGCGGGTCTTTCGGCGGTTTTATTCAAGTTTGAATCAACGATCACAATTTGTGCTAACGAGTTTTTCCGTTTGTGTACTCTTTAAATGCTGATCCTAAGCAAGGAAATGCTTACAACAACTCAAGCAATAAGGTAAGCGTTTACTGAACTATGAAACTATGAACTAAAACGTACGTCCAAACTCTTTCCCCTTTTTCCAATTATAAAGAGGTTTCAAATGCGTCACTGACAACAATGTCTTCAGCAGTAAAGTTGGTATTCTTTTTCAGGATGCATTCTTTCCTGAGGTGAAAGCGAACATTTTGGGGTGTTATGGAGTATGTCAGCTCCCCGGAAGGCTTTTTGTACATCCTCCACTCTTTCCGATAAAGCACCACACCGAAAGGCAGCTGAGGAACTGATTCTCTTCCAAAAGCTTTTTACGTTTACCGCACCCATAGAAAACATATATCATTGTACCGTTTAACCACTTTAACCTTTTTTTTTTAATATATAAATAACATTTATTCGTGACACTACTTACAAAATACATTACATAAGTTACTTACACTACTAACATCACCAATTTCCAATACTCATTACAATGTTAATAATTATTTATTTACACGCAAATAAAAGGCCAAACAGCCGCGCAACTGCTGATGGCATGTTTGATTCTTAGTATTGATTGTAAAAACTTAATATAAATATAAGCGTGTACGTTTACAATTAAGTACGTTCTAACACCTTAAACCTTTAACCTGTATTTGTTGTCGTTGTCAGCAGCAATGGGACCATCGCCAACAGGTGCACGGCAAGCAAAGTCAGTGGTTGGCCTTTCATATTGGGGACCGTGTCTTGGCCGCTTGTCCAGTGTTTCACAAGACCCTGCGATCCTTACGACCTGCAGAATGGCATATCTTGTGTTGCTGCCTTGGTAATATTGATGATTAATCTTAATAATTTAGAATTGGGGAAACCAGTATTTTCAAGAGGTGGAGTTTTTATGATTGCTGTTATCACTTTCCTCGTCATCTTGTACGACAGAAGTTTGGAAAGCATGAGCGGTAGAGCAGCCACTTGTACAACACGGTTTTCTTTGTACGACGACCCCGAACTGGAAAAATGAGGATTGTCGGCACCAGTGTCATCACTTTCCCCTTCACGTTGCGCATCAGAATTTGGGAAGGCATGTACGGTAGAAGACGAGATACTTGAAAAACACTTTGCAAGGATACGTTGGTTGAGAAACCTTTCGTTTTCTCTCTTTTGCACTTAAAGCTACCCAGTCAGAGAAAGAAACTATCACATCGCTATGTTCTGCAGCCAGTCTGTAAGCCCCCTCGTCAAACAGCGTTCTTTCCCCGTTGCATTGCTGTTCTTTAGCTAGGCTTTGCAGCAGATTCAAACATTCCGTCCAGGATAACTTTCGGAAACCTTTGTCTTTCCGTTTCTTGATCCTGTCATTCATGCATTCGGGGTCGTTGTCGTAAAGGAAATTCTCTCCCTAACCAACATTTTCCCGCACAGATCTGATCATCCTTGTCTTCATATCTTTAGAAGCGTTCATCAGAAAATATGGATAAAACTCGGTCGATTCTTCCTTCAAAAGAACTCTGGCATTTATTTCTCGTTTTAGGGTACAAGGAATGCAACATTATATCAAATTCAGTCGGGGTAAATGCGTCCATAAGGCCAATTCTTTTCTTTCATCACTGCCAAAAATATCAAGAAGAAACTCTTTTCTCTTCAACTCCCCAATGATCAAATCCTTCAATTGACGAATGACATTATCCTCCACGTGTTTTTTGCAAGATAACCATGTTGCCAAAAGAAAAAAATACTTCATGCCTTTCTTAAGAGCGGCGTCCCTATCGGATCCTATGACCAAAATATTGGACGGCTCTTCGTCAATGGACACCAATGATGATGCTAAGTAACCATATGACTCTTTCTTTCACCTCATGTGAAGCATTCATGGACCAAGTATGGTTGGATGACTTCCATACTTCACATCAACAAGTAGTGCTTGTATGTCACCGTAAATTAGTACGAAAGCTGACGTTTCGAGTGTTAGCCTTTCGTCAGAGCGAATAAAGGAATTGTGGGTAGTGTGCGGTTATTAGAGATATGGAGCTACGCTATTGGTGGGAACATGGTGACCTGAAAAACAATAGTAAATTAGCAGAATGAAAAGCTGCATGTAGAATGCAGTGTCCACGCAGAACAAAGAACGAGCTTGGGTTTTACTGTTGCTGAGTGTGATCAGGGAGATTAAAATTTCTAGCGAGTGCGCGCTTGTATGTTGTTGCGGTGATAATTTATAATAATCTACGTTGAGTGTAGAGTCCACGCAGAACAATTTTACTGGTACAGAATCTTTTGACATCTTTTACCTGCTGCTCAGTTGCCATAACACATGCAGGTTCAGGGGTCAATTGTAATCGCCTGATGTATGGAGTTTTCTCCGCCTTTTTCAGCAAGATCGTATAATCCATCTCTGGATCTACGTGGTTTAGAATTGAACTTAACATTATTTACCTGCTTTCGCCCTTTGGGAATATCTCTAAGAGATACGCCGTTTGGGAATATCTCCAAGAGATTCAAAAGCCATCATTTTTCCCGCCTCTTCAAATACCTCATCATAAACTTGGGAGGGACCTTTGGCCAGTGCTTTTGTCAAGACCCTCTGTAGAGTGCTCGCCTTGGATGTAATGAACGCTTTATCGCCAAATTTTGCATTCCCATTAGCCTTGTTACTTCTCCCATTAGCCTTGTTACTTCAAACTCATACTGCACTATGATGTAGCGCCCTCTCCTGCCCTGGCTGCTACATAACTCATAACTTCGAGATTCCAGTGAATAAGATGAGTCCAATAATTTTTTCCTGAGTTGGACTGTGGTGTCAGTAGAACTGGCTGAGCGCGAATTTGAAATTAAGCTAACCTCGTCAGAAGTATCAAAAAAGCCTTTACCGACACGCCCACCATTGAGGAAAAAGCCAAGATCATCAGATTTCCAGTCGATTGGATGCTTCTATGACCATTTATCAATTACAAATGAGGCATTTATCTGGCATTTTAGAGGTACCTCTGGGTGCGGGATTGAGAAGGATCGAGACAATGTCCTCATCGCACTCGCACCCATCCCAACGGAAAATTGGAATTTCCTGATCTTCGTCAAGAAACTCAATTTCTCCAGATTGGTCTCTCTCAACTTCTGATTCATCTTGATTATTAGACTATTTTACTTAATTCTGAAGTATTTGAAATCGTTGAAGATACTTACGAAAACCTCTTTTCCTCGCGTGAGGGCTAAGAGGCTCCGAAACTCGGAAAACATCTCAAGCTAGATAACCTTGAACAGTTTTCGCCGATTTTGCTGAAAGGGGATCCAAAATTGGGAAGTTTTTATGTGAAAACTGCATTTTTGCAATTAAGCTTGTTCACAAAGGGATAAAAATTATAATTTTGACGGATTTGTTATATATGAAATCGCGCCTTTTTAGAACTTGACCGAAAGCAAATTTACCTGCGATGAATTGCGTGAATTCGCTTTGATTGGCAAAAAGCTTCAGTGCGTTGTGGTTATTTCTCACGGAAGTGCTTTAAAATGTAATGCCACAAAGTAGTTTAAAACCCATTTCATGTACTATGATATTTAGCTAATCAAAAAGATCAAAGAAAACAACCTTCCCAGAGCAATGTCATTATCTAGCCTAGGATTAGGCTCTTGTTAAGAATCCTGGTAAGAATACTGGTACCCAGTATTTTTTTTTTTTAACTCCAGAAAAGGAAATCGATCGCTATTTTTAACTTTCTGCTGAGCATCCAAGCGAAAAATGCCCCCGGGAGGACTGGCGGTTTTGTTTGGAGCTTTCTGAATATATTTCGGTTTTGCTCGGGGGAACTATTTCCCTTACCGCGTCAACAATCGTTTATCCCCTCGTAAGTGAATACACCTGTTGTAACTGCTCATGTGTCAATAAGTGGAAACGCTTCATTAAATTACAAACCAAAGAAATTCGGAGTTGAAGAACCACGTACGAGCTATTTACTCCAAAAAGATAATTAGCAGACTTTGCTTTAGAAATTATTTATCAGATGTTTCCAGGTAAAATGAAACAAAACACATTACGCGCATATCCACTAACAGTGCTTACTTTTCAGGGGAAAACCATAAAATTAAAAAAAAAGGTGTATTGTGTAGTTCTAACAGATATTTCTGTTGAATACACAATATTTTGGTTTACTGCTCCCTTGATGTCGACAGAAACGTATATTTGGTTTTGCGAGAGAGAAAAACTAATTGAGTTAATCTCTTTCCTTTTGACATGAAATAGATATTGCTCTTTCGGTTTTCCATTAAAAAATGTCAGCATGGTCCCTTGTTCAGAAAGAAATTCCATGATTTACATTTTGCTTTTGAAACTCAAAGATCTTTGGACTACACAAATATCATCTGCACATCAGCTATTCGAAGTCATCTTGCCGCTTGCCCTAATTTAACGTCGACTACGAAGCGAACATTTTGTCGGAATATCACAATTCAAACGCACTAGGCATCTCAACAGTATTAGTAAGATTTCAAGGGTAAATCACGTAGACTGAATACATGATAACTTGAAGTTAAATTTTGAAAGGGAATATGTGGTTTCACTCGTTTCAACCTGTCTCAACTGGAACTCTCTCCTTCCGTAGTAGATTCAGTTCGCGATCTGCCGAAGCCTTTTTCTAAAAAAAAAAACAAATCAAGGTATGGTGAGAATGGTTCAGCCACGCAGCTGTTTTTTAGAGAGGCACCTGATTGGCTAGTTGTAATGACGTAATGAAATTTTGAATATGCACGGCTTGAGCAGCTTGTGGAGAAATGGCCTCCGTAGTGGGTGATCACGATCGTTGTCGAATCTAAAAACTTTGATTTTGAAAAGAGTGGAAAAAGTTTTAATCGACATAAAGGAAAATGGTTGTGGCTATGCGAGGCAGAAAGTGATGAAAGTGAAATTGAACCAATAGAGATCCGAGATGCGAGCTCTTCGGTCAAAGATATTGAATGCGAAAGCACGAGTTCTGAAAGTGAGAGTTTTGAAAGCTGAAAATTATACATTAAATTCAAAAGTGAAATATCTCACCTTCGCTTCCACATTCTCGTCATTGTTTGGTGGAAGATTCCTCGCTACTTTCAGTTCCTTTTCGTTTCAGGAACTGACAAATTGTCTCTCGAATGCTCATCACGCTCAGAGTACACTTAAAAACAAACTGACAGACGTGATCACATATTTCTAGCTACAAGATTTGGACTCTGCATGGACGTGGCACAGCGTTAAAATCTCAGCTCTGGCCTCTCCCCGGCCCTAATCATGTAACCGCGCGACATTGGGAACGAGAATTTAACATAGTTTTGCGAAACTAAAAAAAAAAAGATTTAAAAAAATAGACACTAAAAGTTTGATGGGGCATGGGGATCCGCTCTCTTACCTCATCCTCTCTTTCTGCACCTTCAACTCTTTTGTTCGGATGAGCAGTTTTTTAGTCCCCTCAATGTAGAGGCCTTTCACCACGGCTGAATTCACTATCTTGATGTTTTAAAACGTTTGGCAAACAGGCTGGATAATAAAACTAAAGAGTTCCAGCACAAAAAAGGGCCTAACGTTGCCAAAAGATGTGGGCTCCCTGAGATTATATCATGCTTAATTATCAAAAACAATTTTCGCCTATTTCCTAATGTATAACTGCAAGGTTTGTAATTCTTATGGGCAAATCCGTAGGTGTGTATTTTACGAAATGCAAAATTTATTAATTCGTTTTTAGGTGTAAACACAAGCATACTTGTACTACTCGGCTGCCTGGTAAGGTGAAATTTAGCCATTCGAAACGCGTGAAGAAAAGTAAAAATAAAAAAGTTTACAACTGGAGAAGTTTGCAGGCGTGATGTCCACTGGTTAAAAATATCTTTGAAAAGAAACGAGGGTTGAACTGAATTACAGTTTTGCGAAATAAGTTGTCATAATAAAACCGACTGTACTGATCCCTTTTAAAATGGTGAAAACAGTTAGCTTTCATTTGGCAAAATTTACTAATTTACGACATAGAACGAAATATGACTCGGTAAATATTTATCGCGGTAACGGGAGATGATGCCAGTAGAAAGAGTATTTATGAGAAAGAACGCGTATGACCCATCTTTTCATGCACGTCCATTTGGTCTCGCAAAATCATTGGGTAACCCTTCCATCGGTCTTGAAGAACGCATCGTATTCCTTCACTAACCTCTCTGGTACCCTAAGGTTAACTAAGTTAAACAATCTAACTTGCTAGTAAAATTGCTAGAGCAACCAGCAACAAAACAATTCCAGTGTTTTGGCATTATAATTAACAACTTCTACCGCCTTTCTCATTTGTCCACCATTTTGGGAATGACATGAACATCACTTGACCCTGAATAACTGGTGATGGTGCGCTCTAACATGGACTCATCCGAAGCCCCTCACCAACCAGCTATCCAGTGCGCTAGAGACGTCACAACTAAATCATATCTGTGGCCCTAGGGGTAGTTCTTACTTATTACTTAGTGGCTGAAAACGTTGGATAAGTTTGCCTTCAAGACCTTTTAAAATGAATTGTCAAAAGATTCCAAGGAGAAGGGTCTTCTTTAATTTATGAAACTTGAAAATGAAAGTCGTTCCCACGGATATATGGTAGAATTGAAGCTTTTTACTACATCATCAACGTCCTCGCATAGGACTCTCATCTCACGAAGTGCAGTCGTTTGCGCAATGTACGGAATGACGACATGTGCGTGGTTTTCTTGATTTTTTGCGATACTACCACAGTCGATCCTTAATGCCACCTGGCTTAATTCTTGAACAATTAATTTGCTTCTCTAGTTTTTGAAAGGGATCTCTCTTTTATTTTCTCATAAGATTATTTATTGATAAATTTGTCTGTATATTGATCCATTGATGGCTCGAGCCGGAAATATCTCAAAACTGTACTGTTAGGAGCTCAATACCCACTCTGTTACATTATTTACCTTGAGGTTAACTACCTCAGCCATGACGCATGAAAACCAATTTATCATGACTGTAAAATCTTTATCTGTTTTTTTTTGTTTTTGTTTTTTTTTTTAGATTGTTGCAGAATAACTCCATAACTCTTTTGACGAATGCAAGTTTTGACAAGCTTGAAAATATTAATTATTTGTAAGTAAGGCTGGTGAAATACATCATATTTTATATAACAAGCTAACGGCATGGTTTGACCATACCACACCCTTTTAACTATCCGAGGGAACAGAATTAGGTGAACTGCTTTCTCAAAACCAATTGCATTGTCCCTTATCCCTTTTCGACTCCCTTGAATTGCCTCCCCTGCCATTCTTTCGAAACATAATGTGCATAGGCCATTGTTTCAATCGCATTTTTCTTTCTTTTTAGACTCCTGAGTGAAAACAAACTCCAAGCAATCCCTAACGGGATCTTCAGGAATTTAAAGCATCTTCGATTTGTGTACGTCAATCAGTTCAAGCAAGCTATACGCGGCTTCTTGTGCGTCCAAATAACGAAACGTTAAATTGTTTGTTACTTTTGCTTTCTTTTCAGATTCTTGTCTCTCATCTCACTTTAAATCTGTAAAGAAACTACTGCGACTTATACTTGATTATTTTTTTTATTCCCCAACAGGATGCTTTCTGATAACCCCATCAACACAATTGGAGAGCGGGTGTTCACCATCCAAAACCAAAATCTAACAGTGTAAGTCAGAGAATGTCATACTGTTTCAAATGTCAGTGCACCTGAAGTTACTTAGGCTGTATGACACTCATTCTTAAATAGAATATAAAAAAACTCGGTTGTGGGACAAAACGATAGATATCACGATAAAGGTTTGATTTTGCTAATTGAGTATTTCACCTTCAAAGTAGTCATATCTTCTACAGCATCATGATACGGACGAAGCTAAGAACATTCAACTTTGGATCGTTTGATAGTAGCAGCAATATCACACCTGTTATGTAAGTATTAACGCAAAGACATTTGAGTCATTATCTGTAAACTGGCTTGAACTGACCATTACACCTTAAACATCAATAGTTGCATTTAAAAATCAGTTGTGGGCATAAAGACCAGCGGGAAACAATGCCTATCTATAGCTAGGACCTTGATAAACGACCTACAATTGTAGATCTCTAGGGGTACTAGTTGGTCAATGGGTAGAACATCCCAACGGTGTTACAGAGATCGTTGGTTCATATCCTGGTTTGGACTTTTACTTTTAAGTTTTCCTTTTCCCCTTTGCCTCACCATTAAGGCGATCTTTAGTCTTTTGTAAACGGGATTTACAGATTCATAGAGGACAGAACACTCTAAAAGTAGGTTATGCATATAGTCTTACGACATGTGTGACACAGGACTTCTACACCTGACTTTAAATGTACAAAAGAACTTAAATAAAACAAAAGCAATAAAAAAGTGTAATGTAAAAATAATTGATCGATTGTTTTCTTAATTCAGTCACCCACCTACGTCATATGGTACCCATCATTTGTTTGCTATGCACTCTCACCCCTTGCAATGCTAGGCATGCATGGCAAGACAGGCAGTGCATGCGATGCCCTCGACTACACAAAAAACATATTCGCTTCCCGTGTATGCCGTGAAAATTTAACTTGAGGATGTTTGTTGAAACGTCATGAAAATCCTTGCCGCAAGTGGCCTGTTCCACAGCATGGAACTTACCAGATATTAGCCAAGAATTTTTTTGATAGTAGAGTAATTTTTCAGCGACATACCTACCACTTATCAATGTATACTAAGTTGTCCACTTGATTGTAGATCTCTATTATAAATGACAAGACTTTAGCTAGACGCTAAACGTAATCGATCTGGTTATATATGTTTCTCCTAAAAACTGTTCTAACTGTATTTTCGTTAGAAATTTGCAGGGAGGAAAAATTAGTAGCATCAAGTTCACGAAAGATTGCGTTATCCACCTGTGAGTACCTTAAAGTTAATTTACCTGCACGGCCAGACTGTATAGATTTCAATCCATCTTACACCAACAGAAAGTTAATGACATTTCAGAAATTGAACCTTTTAAGTGAACACGATGACAAGGCTTGCAACATTTTTCAAAAAGATACATTAGCATTGTCGCTGGACAATTTAAGCAACTGTCTACGAAAGACACCTGAAAAATGTAAATGGCTTCAAAGGGATCGGAAGCCATGACCTCGGGGATGCCGTTTCAATGCCACCCAACTGAGTAGCTTCATAGCAGAGTTGGTAGAGCAGAGTTCATGGGTTCGAATCCCGTTGAAGACACCTTACTTTTTCAGGTGTCTATGAGAGACCATGTCTTAAATTGTCCAGACGAGTGCGAGAATTACTTTGTCTAGATTGGACGTAGTTATGATGAAGTTGAAACTTTCACATATGTATGTGCCTGACGCAACAGAGAAGCCGCAATACTACGCTATTCTTATAATGTATCCAGTCAGGAGTCAAAGACTGTGAGGATACACCTTCGGAATATATGCGTCAGATCTTTTTCTCAAATCGATTTTTTTAAACTAAAAACAGCAAAACCCTAAATTGTGACTCTCGACTAAGTTCCAGCTGGGGTATCCCCACTTTAAATCGAGCTTGCTGAAAAATTTTGAGCCGTTCATGCTGTGTAGCAGCTCATCTACTTTCGGTATAGGCGCAGGGTTGCGGAAAGCGAAAAAAATGTCTCTCGTGCCTTAAGCGAAGCAGCCGAAGTATTCCTCTGAAGTTCAGGTAATATTTTGGAAATAAAAATAGTTCACAATATTACAGTTTGCCTTTCTTTAAGGATAATAGCTTGACTGAGCAATGCCCAATTACAACTGACTAGCTATATAATTAATAGGTAACAGGACTACATGCTTGTCCAATTGCGAAAAAAGTGGATTAAAAAATTCCTCGAACTGCCAAATAGGACTCGGTCTACGGCCTTGTCCAATTTTGGCTGTCCTCAGAATTTTTCTCATCAAATTATTTCCAAATTGGACAGGATGTAGTTCCATTACATATACAAAACATAAAGATTTGTGCAACAAGGGAAAAAAGTCCCTTACGTTGTCGGCCAGGAAAACATTTTGGTAGTTAAAAATGTCACCTAGCAGTTTCAGATGAGTAAATGGTTCACTGGGTAGCTTTTAGGAGGTAACGTTCAGCTAGCGTTTAAGCAAGATATCATTCCCTAAACATTTCGGACACTTCAATTTTCAGCTTAGATATCCGAACATATTAAATTCTTCCAGGTGGTGCATGGGCGTAGCGTGAGATTTTGAAGGTGTACGCACACGAAAAATGTTTCGAGCGCCAAAGGCGCTCCAAACTAGGGGGGTCTGTAGGCATGCTCCCCCTGAAATTTTTGAAATTTAGGGTCTCGGAAATGCCATTTCCCACTATTTTCGAAGGACATTTCAATAAATAAATGCGAAGGAAAATGCAGTAGTTAGTTGTTTATTTTACCTATCTGTCAAGTTTTCTCTTCAGCAAGCTACAACACAAAGAGAGGGTTTACAATGCAAGCAGAGGGATCATCATCATCATAGTCATATTTCTTTTAAAATTAACCGAGAACTTGGGGTCTGGTGATAAGACTGACACTGTGTGGGGGCCTCGAAGGATAGAGGTTTTTTTTTTTTTGCTTTCGTCCAGTACTACCTTTCTTGGAGTTAAGACCTGGCTAAAAGGGTCCAACATGTTAGTGCAACATCATCCAACATTGTTGAATCCAACATGTTGCACTCCTTTGGCCACCATGTTGCATCAAACATCGTCTTTCAACCATGATCATTCAACGTTTCTTTTGTTCTAAGGAGTGAACAACATTGTGGCATTTGTTTGGCCATCACATTCAACAGGGTTGCACGCGCGCTTGCGCTGCGGCTATCGGTATCATGCGGCTCATATGTATCTGTATCATGAGGCTATCATGGCTATCACGGCTATCATGGTGATGGTTTATTCGATGCTTCTGTTTCGCGCGTTGCCACGTCAGTTAAAGCTTTAGAATGGTGAACGAGCCAAGTCTTGAATATCTGAGCGACGAAAGCTTTAGCATGCAATCTCTCTTCGACCAAATAGCCCTTCTTGTGTTCAAAGCTCTCAGGGGCACGGCGCCAATGTATCTGCAGGACCTTTTGCAAGTCTAGACCCCGGGACGCTACTCCCTACGCAGTGACGCCTTGGGTCTTCACAAGGTTCCTCACATCTGCATGGTGCAAGACCTCCGGAGACCGCGCATTTGCTGTTGCAGTTCTCAGATTCTGGAACATCCGTCTTCTTGCTATCAGAGAGAGAGAGAGAGAGAGTGACTCTATTGATAACTTTAAAAGGAACTTGAAAACGCCAAAAGGGTGAGAGTTTGTTTTCTAAGGATTTTAGGTAGATTTTAGTTCCAGACCCTTGAGTCCAACATGCTGGACCCAACACGTTGCATTCGTTTGGCCACCTCGTTGTCGTTCGCAACTTTTCAACAATGTTGGATGATGTTGGATCCGTTTGGCAAGGCCTGTATGTGTTAATGAAAAGATACTGGAAATACTCACACAGAGAGACACCAGTTAATTTGAAATTTACAAAACTTGGCCCGATTTTATAATGACTTTTAAAAATTAATGCCTCCATGGAATAAGGATTCCCGGATTTGAGCTGTACGCACGGGCGTACGTGCGTATATGGATGCTACGCCCTTGTGATGAAAACATCTCTTTAGACAGTCTTTAATTTACAAGGAGCCTAGGCAGCATGGCCTCTATAAGGAATCATAACAACTGCCCCTGTAAACACACTGTAAAAATAACTGCCTCTGCCTCATCCTTGTCTGAATTAAATTTAAATTTCTTTTACGTAAGACGCGTATGCAGCAGTTTCCAGTTTTGGAGCTTGACTAGTAATTCTTTTGAATTAGGATTCAAACTTCCACCAATCATATCATTGAAATGACCTTATATATAATTAACGACTCCACTTCATAGTGGCAGTATCCAGGTCATAATGGAGAGGTTTGTCCTCGTTCTTTACTGCCTTTATTTGGATAAGAAACGTTTCTGCTTTTGGCGTCTCATCGTACTGTTATCCACGAGGGATATCACAGAGCTTACGCAAGGACGACGACGACGGCTACGGGAACGCAACTAAAGAATGAACAAAAATTAGCACATTAAAGGTATCGTTGACAACAAGGGTAATAATACGTAACGATGCTCAAGAGAAACGTAATGCTTCTAATTTGGGATCACGAAGGGAATCCAGGATTACGGATCGATCTTAAACGAAGTGTAAATGATATGACAGCATCCTTTTCAGGAAAAAGACAATTGGAACTCTGGTTTGACAAGCATCTCATCTGCCCCATTATTCAGGACAAGGATTGCTTCAACCAACAAAAAACAGACGCTATTGCTGGAGAGGCACTTCTCAAAAATCCCTTGAATTACCGGAAATAACCTCTACATATCCGAGCACTTTATTTCAATCTTGGCTACTAAATCTTCCAGTCAGATTGTGTTAGACATAATTATCAGTGAATTTCACTCACAACGAAAGACTCGGAGTTACCCACAAAACAATGTCCTAAGCACCGGCAGCGTGGTCCAGTGCATGTGGATGTTTCGGGTTGAAATCCGTACTGACCACCAAATAGAATTGTCCTCGGCGGTCATGATTTCTACTCTACCATTGCCTCTTTGTAAATGACTGACTCGCTGCCTTCTTCCATTTGACGACCCCACGGAATACTGGGTTAAAATGCTACCGTGAGTAAAAAAAGGCTCCTATTTTTCTTCTTTTCCTCTTCATAAGATGGTTACCTCAAATCAGTATCTCGATCATTCGTCACTGATGTCCACTCATCACACTTAGGAACTATTAACCACTAGTCTAGTGATTGTGAAAGAATAAAATTGTCATCATAAATTAGAACATATAGGGAGCCAGGGTGGCTTAGTGATTCTTTATCGGGCCTCCCACCACTGCGAGCCGGTGTTCAACTCTGGCCCTGGGCTGCATGTGGAACTGAGGTTCAGTCGATCTCAACCTGACTCGAGGGTTTTCTTTCGGGTACTATGGTTTTCCTCCCTCATCAAAATCGACTCAAAGATAATTAACATCTAGCTGTGGTGTTTGTCGTGTCCTCTTAGTACATAAATTAGAGGAGATTTAACTAGTTGGAGAAGTGAAACTGGTTCCGAAGGAATACAAAACAAGTCAACCATGTGCTCTCTTTATTCTTCTCTCTCCACACTGCTCCTTTTCTACTTCATGATATACATGCACGAAATGTGACATACACGACATCCCTCCTTTTCTTCGAGGACTCAAAGACCAACAATCCTTCGAACTCGAGCAAAAACAGAACGCATACAAATTCAACTTAAAAGGTAAACGTCTTTACATAATACACATATCGACAAAGTCAAAAGTTCAAATTGTCTCCAAAGGAGTGTCCTAACAACACTTTTAAAATCAAAGTCACAATGTTCTCAATCACAAAACCCTTAAGTTCTTTGATTTATCCATTCAGTAAAGATCTCATAGGAGATCAGCTCATTATTTAAAAACATAGTCTTTGTAACTCTCTGGAGGTCTCCTCTGCCTCTGAGGCCTCTGAGTCAACCATGGTGTTGCTGGCGTGCTAGGTACTGTTGCCTGCAAAACTGCCTCGTTTCCATTCTCTGCACCTGCTTGTGCTGACAGTGTACTCCTGGTTGGAGGTTAATTCTGTGGTGTGGCAGGTACTGCTGGTGTCAGTTCACTTAACACTTGGCTTGGTACTGCGGTGGGTACCACAATTCCATCTGGGCTACCAGATGGTGTCTCAGGTGTCGGCACAGGGTCATCCATCATAAACCTCCTTACATTTGAGGTGTTTCTCGAGTATTGGGTCCCGCCTGAATTCTCTACTATGACACTGTTGCCAGTCCTGCTAACTACTCGGTATGGCGTCGGCTTGAACGGTGTTGAGAATTTGTCCTTTCTCTCTTGTCTTAGTAATACTTGATCACCAACTGCAATATCTGATGGTTTAGCATTCGCTGCTTTGTCTGCATATGATTTGGTCTTTGCCTTCACCTCTGCATCTCTATCCCGAGTTTCTAGGTCTAGATGGCAATCAGCATGCAACTCTGGCAGCTTCCCTGTCATCTTCCTATTGAACAACAATTCAGCAGGGCTTTTACCAGTGGTGGTGTGATCAATACTCCGGTATTTCGTCACATATCTTCTTAACTCCTTCTTCCAGTCGACCCCTTCAGCTTGGGCAATGCGAATTCTCTTCATTAGGGAGGCGTTCTTCCTCTCAACTTCCCCATTGGCCTGGGGCCATTTCGGGGTTGTCTTGAGATGCACAATTCCATTCTTCACACAGCATTCTTGGAATTCTCCAGAGATGAATTGCGGTCCATTG
>NC_090892.1:40048763-40063763 GCF_036669925.1 Montipora capricornis
TACTTCGTCAAATAGATCCACATAGAACCTGCTTTTAGCAACTCTGACTTCATGCGTAACCCTGTTTCTTAAAGAGCGATATTCTGTCCACAGCTCTTGATTGTTTGACATTTTTGCTCTATAAAGAGATTTGTAACGTAAATTCATCAAATGGCGTATTTTTGGAAAAATCCAAGATAAGGACTGGCGTCTAACCTTGATCTCGCGGAAGGGCGCATGCTTGTTACATATTTCACCAAAGATGTGTTTCCACGCCCAATAACAATCATCCAGATCGTCGAATACTTCGCATACGGACCAAGGGGCCTCCGCGATGTCCTTAGAAAATTTGGCCTGGTCAAAATTTTTGTAAGAACGGGCTTTAATTATTTTAGGAGGGGGCCGCTTGATCTTTGTTTGGACGGACGCGTGTACAAGCATGTGATCCGAGATTCCAAGCTCGACTGTTCTGGTATTTTTGGTCAGATTACGATTGCTACTTATTACCAGGTCAATCAAAGTTAGTTACCCTGGTAGGCTTGTCGTTGATAACCACGTAGTCGAATTGAAGAAGCAAATTCTGTAATTTTTGACCAGAAATTGAGGTAATTGAACCGTCAGTCGAACGAGCGCTATCACAGTTTAAATCGCCAACAATAACCACATTGTGGCGTTTGATCCAAAGTTTCTCCAGTAAATCCTGAAATCGTTCAAAAAATAAAGAATCCGAAGAAGGTGGTCTATATATTGTTCCTATGATAAAAACGGACGAATTTACCATGATCTTAAGCCATATCGCCTCGATATCGGATGATTCTAGGGATCTTAGCCGAGTAGGGCAAACATCCACCGCCGATGGTATTAGCATCTCTGTCCCAACGGATAATCTTATAGTTGTCAATTTCAAGCTGACTGATGGAAATTTTTTGATCCAAGTGGGTTTCCGTAATTGCAAGAATATCGAACCGGCATACATGCAGCACTACTTTCACCTCCTCGACCTTATTTCTAAGGCTACGAATATTAATGTGTGCAACACTCAAGTTTGATCCCTGGTTAGAAGTTCTTGCAAAGTCCTGTAGATAGTCTCCACCCC
The DNA here is from genome assembly GCF_036669925.1 of Montipora capricornis. Classification (NCBI taxonomy): domain Eukaryota; kingdom Metazoa; phylum Cnidaria; class Anthozoa; order Scleractinia; family Acroporidae; genus Montipora; species Montipora capricornis. Next base: position 40,049,839 of record NC_090892.1, read on the forward strand.
GGTCAATCACGCCTTGCCATCCAGGATTGGTTTCCACATCACCAGAGAGAAGCAAGAGCTGTCTGGTCGCCACGGTATTCGCGTAATACAAAATTCGGCATTTTGATAGTTTTCGCTTGCACTTGCCATTGTTTGAGGTGGTGAGGACCATTGTTTTTGCTGAATTAAACAATACTGGACTCATTACCATACCGTCCAACAATATGCAAATTTCGACCATTTTATTTCTCAGCCACCAGAAGTGAAGATAGTTAAATTTTTCAAAATCACAGAAACCGCTTTCCTTTTCTGGAGCCAGCCTGCCCAAAATGACTGCTGATTTAGCTACAAATGAGGTAAACCTGTAGTGAGACGAGTATTCATTCTGAGTCAGGCAAAAACATAGCAGAAACACGGAGGCAAACAACGCGTGACTGCCCGCCATGATAACCTGTCCCCTCGAACATACTCTTCTGCACCATGTTGATGATTTGCTGCTTTATTCCGTCTGACCAAGCGGGAAAGGGGATCAGCTACATTGCTCTGCCCTGGAGCATACACGACCCGGAAATCATAGGGCTGTAGACAAATTACCCAACCTTCGATGCAGGCACAGGGTTTGGAACGAGGTCCATAGATCACTTCCAACAGCTTGTGATCAGTCACCAGATCAAATCTCATTCCATAAATGTATGCGTAGTACATCTCGCATGCCAAAACGAGGGCGAGCTCCTCTTTCTCCGTCTAAGAGTATTTCCGTTCACACTCTGTGAGGCTGCGGCTTGCATAGAAGATTGACACTCATTCCCCATTCTGGTTTTGCATTAACACAGCTCCAAGGCCAACAGGGCTTGCATCTGCGATGACTTTGGTTGATGCACTCTTCTCAAAGTATGCCAATGTGCCCACTTCAGCCATGCTTTGTTTAAGCGACTTAAAGGAAGCTTTTTGCTCGGGTCCAAAGTGGAACGGAACATCTTTCCTGGTTAGTTTCCTCAATGACTCTGTGAGTGTTGCAAAATGAGGAATAAATCTGCTGCTGTAATTAGCCAACCCTAAGAAGCTTTGAACTTCACTGACGGTTTCAGGCTATTTTGTTTCTTGCAGGGCTCTAACTCTTTCTTCCGTCGGGCCGATACCCTTTTCAGACAGCAGAATTCCCATGAAAACCAGTCTGTCCACATTGAACAGGCATTTGTCAGCATTGAGAGTCAAACCATGCTGTCTGAGGCGTTCCATGATTTTGAGAAGGCGCTGGTCGTGTCGTACGTTTTCTGATCTGGGCCATTTACAATGATGTAATCAGAGATATTGTCCACGCCCTCTATTCCGGCCAGAACAGTAGATATCTCATGTTGGTACAGCTCGCTTGCTGAACTCACCCCAAACCGCAATAGGCGCTTATATCTGTATAAGCCCTTGTGTGTCGGGAAGGTTGTGATCATTTTGGTACAGCTCGCTTGCTGAACTCACCGCAAACCGCAATAGGCGCTTATATCTGTATAAGCCTTGTATGTCCGGAAGGTTGTGATCTGGCGTGACTCTCGACTAAGTTCCAGCTGGTGGTATGCCCACTTTAAATCGAGCTTGCTGAAAATTGTTGAGCCGTTCATGCTGTGTAGCAGCTCATCTACGGTCGGTATAGGGTATCGACCACGTAAAATGGCCTCGTTTGCTCGCCTCATATCAATGCAGAGACGTATGTCACCATCCGCCTTCGGAATACTCACTACTGGGTTCACCCATGGCGTAGGCCCATCAACTTCTTCTATGATGTCACAATCTAACAATTCTTGAATTTTCTTTTCTACTTTCACTTGTAAATTAAAGGGGGTTCGCCTCAGCGGTTGAGTTCAGCTTTCCAATCCCACTAAATACTTCTGGGAACTGTTGTTGCAGTGTCTGCTTGGTTTCAGCAACTGTAGTGACATCAACACCTATTCTCAGCACACCTAACTTCATTGCAGTATCTTTGCAGAGGAGTGGTACTCCTTTTCCTTTACTGACTAGGAATTTACCTTGAGCTTTCCCGATCTTCTTAGCCTTCAAATCGTCCCAGGCTTCTTCGTCAACAAGGATATAGGTGGCTCCGGAATCTACTAACATGTCGAGTTTTACCCCACCAATAGACAACTTAAGCAGATTTGAGTGAGCTTCATTGGTCACTCTGAAAGCATAATCAACCTGCTCCCCATTATTAGCTTCTAGCTCTTCTTGTACTCGATTAACTCCTGGTTTCTTTGGTTTGGTTTTGCAGACGCTAGCAAAATGATCTTTCCCCTTGCCTTCCCTACAGGTTTGGCCTCTAGCAGGACATTTTGGATCTCTACCCATGTGCCTACTCGACCCACAACGATAGCAATGAACTCCTTTTTACTCGTGGATATATCCACGAGTTTTGGTGAGGTTCTTTATGCAAATGTGTCACTCCTGCGTAACCGGAAGTTCACGCTAATAAGCCAATCAGGGTGGATAATCACAACACAGCTTATAAAGCTGTGACTTCCTGTTCGCGAGGTTGTGCGCCGCCATTGTTGTATGTCGCTTTTATACTTAAGTGTTTGAGCACCTTCCTCTGGATTTAGAAGCAAGAAACGGAAGAATTAAAGAAATGGCTTTCTTCGATGGTGAAGCAAAATATTCTGAACAAGTACAGATTGGTGCAATTAACTGTGCACCGTCTTTCACTGACCAGCGCGAAGACTTTAATACATGTAGAAATGGAATCGACAGACACGTGGTGAGAAGACAGTGCCTGTTCATCCCCTAAGCTCACGAGGGATAAATAAATTCCATTTGGAAGGTGACTGCCATTTGGAGAGTAACATCGAAGCTATCAAAGTATACCAATGTTTATCAAAGCTATCACAAAGTTTTGCAAGCTATGAGTCATAAAAGCTACATGAATACAACGTGAACAACATCCGTGACATGAAAAACAGTGAGGCAACAAATTAGCAATCCATGCTTCCAGACACTAGTACTTGTGTGGTGGACTATAATGAAGAACTGTCGAAAGATTCGGTCACTGATTATGTAACGAAAACTGATGAGAAATCCGTACCAATCTCCCCGGGACAGAGAACCTTCCAGGATTAATTCCTTACAAGAAAACGTCGAGCTTGTTTCAGAAAGACAAGGTAATTAGAAAGTGTATGGTGTATTATTTAAATAAGGACGTACCGAGCTCGTCTGAGTTGAGAAAGTGTTTATCTCTTGCTTTTGGAAAATATTATATCTCTATACCTAGACCGCAACTCAGACGTAACAATCTTCGAGAGTAGGAGATTCTAATCGTCATTTTTATCTTATTATCCACAGGACTGCTAAACACAAAAAAGACTTGTCAGTTCTATTGTGTATTCAAGATCAATCTGCTACTACGCATTCGACAAAATTGAACCAACAAAAGGAGAATTATTGTCTATCAAGAGAAACGCTATGGATATCAGGATACATTGAATCGAACCCAGGCCCTGTTGCTCATTGGAACGAGTACACATATAGCACATACAATACTGAGAAATCCTTCTATAGCTCTGTAGCAGGCTCGATTAGCTCAAAAAGGATTGAGGGCACTAGAATGTACCTCAGATGGTTCATGCTTCTTTTCTTCTCTTGCCCACCAGTTATACAATGATCCTTCCTATCACATGAATGTGCATGCTGCTGGAGTTGAATCCATCAGAAACAACCGTCAAAAATTTATTGGACCCATTACAGAGCAATTGTGCATTTGTTGTCACAGCAACATACATGGTGTGCTAGGAGTTTGCAATTTATTAATTGTTACTATACGTATATATGAATCCATTGAGGGGTGGGCACCAGTAACTGTTATCATTCCTATAAGCGGACAACAGGGAACTACTGTGAACATTGGACATCTAGATGGAAGACACTATGTTTCAGCCGACTTCAGTTAGATTATTATAATGACAGTACACTGTATTTCAGGTTATGACATCAGCGGTGTTACCAATTATTTAGAGCCTGGTAATAATCGATTAATTAATGATGGCCAAAAATGATGTGAGTGTCAGTGATAATTTCTACAAAGCAGTGGCAAAAAAGAGCATATATGAGAGAATCTATCAAGCGGAAGAGACAAAATCACTTGAAGAGTTCAGGGAAAAGAAAAACAATGCAAAACACCAAAACAGATCTGAAAATATTGAAGCAGCAAGGGAATTAATAGGAAAAGAAAAGCAATCCAGAACATATCAGAGACCTTAACAGAAAAGCATAAAACCATTTAAGGAAAGCTAGGCAGAGCTCAAGGATAAACCAAACTGAAATTTGTCAAGGTCAAGACTCTATTAGACATTCCATGTCAAAAGTGATTCAGTCTTTTTTGTGATAAGATAACACATGGCCCTGAATATATATGCACTTGCTGTGATCAGTTATGGCTCATATCATCTGTTTCTAAGTGTAACAGTATCAAATATAGTGATATTTGCAAGGTTTGTTGGAGGAATGTATAACTGGTGCAAAAAGTGTTAATATTAGTGAATGGATCTGCTCTACTTGCTAAACCTGATGACATTAACAATATGACCTGGCAACAAAAATCAGACCTTATTTCAAAATTACCCTGTCATCTGTGCAATGAACTTTGAACACATGGTACAGCTCTTTATAGAGGATGTGTTAAAGAGTAATCTTATGCCTATTGGAGAAATGGTATACTTATTTCACAGGGTTGAATTCCAGCAAAGGGGATTACCTCACATACATGCATTATTTTGGGTATCTAGTTGCATATGAGAGCCCACCGTGCTGTTACACAATTATCCAACTATCAATGCTAATGCATCAAGAAAACTTCAACCTGCCAATTTTAAACAATCGCGGTAACTTTCATATCCACGAGTAACGACAGTGGCACTTTGATTTCTTTCGGTTTTGTTTACCATCGGGTCGCTCAGATTTTTCGTAAACCCTGTTTGCATCTTCTTTGCTTGGCTCACTCACACTGAGATGAGACATTTGGTGATATACACTTTCACATTGTTCTGCGATTTCTAGCGTGCGAGCGAGTGTAAGCTCCTCTCTTTCCTCAAGCAATTTACGCCTTACATAATCTGACCTACATTTACACAGGACCGCGTCTCTCATCTGGTCTCTCATCTGGTGAAGTCTACACCAAAATTGCAATCCTTTCCTTCTTTCTTAATCGAGTAACAAACTGCAAAACAGCCTCACCTTCCTTCCTTTTGTTGGAGTCGGTGAAATTTCTGGCGGGCGAAGGTTGTATTGGCTTTTGGGAAGAAAATATCCATTCAATGCTGTTATAGCTGCGGTGTAATCGGTTGCTTCGCAGGTATCTGCAGGAGTAGAGAACATTTCTTGTACATCTGGGCCTGCGAAATGGAGTAGCATCGCTCGTCTTCGTTGCCTTGTGGTTGCATTTGTAGCCTCAGTGATAATAAGACCTTTGCTATCCGCAAATAACTCAAAAGATATCAACCAACGCGTCCAGCGTGGTCCCAACGTGGCGGGATCCGAGTGACAGTCGAACTTAGGAATCGCATTTAAAGCGCCATTTTCGCTCAAAGACATCTTGTGCTGTACTTATCCTCGTCGCCAATGTCGTGTCCTCTTAGTACATAAATTAGAGGAGGCTTAACTAGTTGGAGAAGTGCAACTAGTTCCGAAGAAACACACAACAATCAACCATGTGCTCTCTTTATTCTTCTCTCTCCATACTGCTCCTTTTCTACTTCATGATATACATGCACGAAATGTGACATACACGACAGTGCTGTGCTCCGACATCAAACATGGACCGTATAGTTGCATCCAGAGGCGCCTTCATATGCTTTCTGCCCGATATCGTGAGCTGTGCCCTTTCGCAACTCAGTCCTCAATACTGCAAGTAAAGAGTGATTAGCACTGTCAATTATTATTAAAAATTATAACCTCTGAGTTCAGTATACTACGCATAACTCAGCGGTTGAATACACTTATTTTAGGACGCAATTAGGGGATATTTCCGGGAAATGCTCTTCAATTTTCAGTAAGATACGTTAGGTAGATAAGAATAAGAGAAACTTGTGCGCAAATGATAATGAACTAAGTCGAGAAAGCTGTGTGAACTTATGTCCTAATTTTGCTTGATTTGTGGTTACCATAAAGAACTTAAATTTGCCATCATTGTTATCTTTCAAGTTATTTTTTTTCTCAAATTTGAATTTTCAAGTGTTAAACTCTAAACAATGCGTTTCAAGTTATTTCCATTTTGGCTGTACAAAACAGTGTCACTTACACGAGAGCAAAGGGAAAACAGTTATCTCCTCTGCGAAAATGACTTCTAGAAAGTTTTCAAGGAAACTTGATTTTTTGAAATTCACAGTTTGTTAGGCTACATTAAAATAACCGGCCTCCTAGACAAGGGCAACAAAAAAATTGTGCTTACACCGTCAGAAGCAATGACAATATTGGTGACACATTGTTTGGTTTTCCTATAAAAGGTACAGGTTTCCTGGAATAAGGAATGGCGATACTAAAGGAATTTTAGTGATACTTTAGCAAATTATTGCCTCCTCCATTTTGAATTTCAGGGGTGTAGAGGAAGATGACTATGACTTTATAGACATCTCAGAACAAGATTTTTTAATGCAATATTATCTGCGCCATTTTTTCTATCGGGCTGGATTTGCCGATCAGTATGATACTACTGCCCTCAAGCATTTCAGGGGTGTAGAGAAAGATGACTATGACTTTATAGACATCTCAAAAGAAGATTTTTTAATGCAATATCATCTGCGCCGTATTTTCCATCGGGCTGGATTTGCCAATCAGTATGATACTAGTGGCCTCAAGCTTCTCCCATGTCCTCGTGGTACTTTTGTTAACATTGCTGACACAAGTCCTTTCCCTAGGTGCACAGACTGCCCTGCTGGTAAGCTTAGAAGTAACACACATTAAATTAGCTTATTAATGAATCAAGTAATTTCTTGGTGGTTAGCGTGTTAAATAACGTTACAAAAATCGCACACTAAGAAACAATTTAAAGTGCGAGAGTTGTGGCTTAAATGTATGAATTTAATATTGAATTTTATCAAATTTCCCAGACAAGAAGTTACCAGTGAGCGAGTCTAAAAGACTCAGTCATGGTATTTGAAACTCGCTTGATTAATGGTTCACCATTAGATTTCCCATACGACGAATTATTATTGTCATTATTATTCTCATTCTCGTCCTCTTCCTCATCGCCATCAATTGCTCCACACTCTCATGTTGGGCTTCCCAATTCATTGTTACGGGTTTTGCAGCACCATATGTAATGTCTGGCAAGTAGAAAACATAAATTCATTTGAGTAGCAAACTTTGATGTGTCCGGTTTTAGGCCCAAAAAACGGCGATATTTTTCAAATAGTCTCGAGCTATAAATTCACAATCAATGAGTTTATCGGTCAGAACCTTCCAAAACGTTTTAACTTTTGGACAATACCACAAAAGGTGACTAAGATTTTCAGGAGCGTTGCTGCAAAAGGAACATTGTGGGTCCTGTTTGATACCAATTTTTTGTTAGAAGCAAGCTAGTAGGGTGACGTCTGTGCAGAAATCGGCATTGAAAGTTAATGATAGTCGTACCAATCATCTTTATTCACTTGTCCAAATCATAACTGACTTCATCAGAGGCACCTCCTATTATTATTATTATTATTATTATTATTATTATTATTATTATTATTATTATTATTATTATTATTATTATTATTATTATTATTATCTGTTTTATTGAATAACTTTTCAGTTTACAATTTGTTTTGAAACTTGCTGCGGACAGTGTCTAGGCAACAGTTCCTGGACTAAAAAAAAAAAAAAAATGTGTGTTTCATTGTCTTAAACTGTCTTAACCTCATCGTTTTCACTTACACTGTCCGGTGCGTGTTCGTACCACTTATCCTTCTTTTCCAGGTGATATTTCTCACACAACTTCCAATGAACTACTTTAGCAACGTTGTCATGTCTCTGTTTGTATTCCCTTTGGGCCACCTTTTTACACTCACAGACAATATGGTTTACGCTCTCACCTTTCTCGCCACATAACCTACATAATGGGCATTCCACCGTTTTGTCAATATGGTATTTTACATAGTTAGCCCTAAGGGCTTGTTCTTGGCCTGCACAAATAAGTACTCCTGTTTGGATCTTCAAGTCTGCTTTTCGCAACCTGCTCCACGATTCTTCTACATACGTCGTTTCGGGAATTTCTCTAACAAATTGACCATGCAGCCTTTTTTTCCTTCCAACTGTTGAGTTTCTCATTGTTCCAAGATGTCTTGAATTCATCTTTGCTCACTGTTTCCTCACTCCTAATTACACTAGTAGCCCTTACCCCTTGCAACAGGACTTCCAGAGAATTCTTCACATACCATCCTATTTGTTTTCCTCACTTCTCACACATCCCTCACAGCTTATCAGTCCCCGGCCTCCATTCACCCTTGACACATACAACCTATCAACATCGCTCTTTGGATGAAAAGCACCATTCATTGTCAGTACCTTCTTGTCATTCTATCCAATGTTTTTAGCTCTTCCTTTGTCCATCTTAAAATACCTGCTCCGTACATCAGTACAGAGACTGCCCAGGTGATAATGGCGTTAATTTTGTTCTTTCCATTCAATTTTGATTTCAACACAAGCTTCAACCTTCCCAAATCGTTTTTTTCATCTCCTTTTCCGTCATCATATCCACCTCAAGAACCCTAAATATTCATAGCCTTCTTCCTCAATTTCTCTAATTATTTGTCCACCAAAAAGGGTAATACCATCAAATCTCACCTTCTTTCCTCTTTTCATTAACAACACACCACACTTCTTCAACCCAAATTCCATTCCAATGTCCTCACTAAACAACTGCACAGTTTGTACTAATGAATCTATTTGGTCCTCATCTTTCCCAAACAGTTTCAAGTCATCCATGAAAAGAAGATGGTTCACCTTAAATTCCTTGGCAAAATCATAACCTGCTCTTGATTTTCTCAAAATCAATGTTAATGGAATCATGCTTAACACAAATAGTAGTGGTGACAAACTATCCCCTTGAAAAATCCCTCTTCTAATGTGAATAACTCCTAACCTCTCGCCTGATGATGTTAACTCTGTTTTCCATGTCTTCATACTATCAATCAGAAACTTTTTCACATTCTCAGCTATCCCAAACATCTCCAAACACTCGACAATCCAGCTATGCGGCACCATATCATATGCTTTCCGATAATCAATCCAAGCCATCGCCAGATTTGTGTGTCTTTTCCTGCAATCCTTTAGAATAGCCTTGTCAATTAAGAGCTGTTCCTTAGTTCCACGCCTTCCCTTGCGGCACCCCTTCTGTTCCTCAGGTAATATCCTTTCCCTCTCAAGGTAGTCACACATATTATCAGCAAGTATTCCTGTTGTTAGCTTCCACATCAGAGTTAGGCAGGATATCGGTCTAAAATTATCGGCTGCAATACTATTAGCAGGATCTTTTTGGCATAAGACTGTACTGCCATAAGTCATCCATTCAGGTAACCTGGCTGTTCCGTTTAAAATTTCATTGAGTTGGCTCGCAATTCTGCCATGCATCATATCCAGTCTTTTAATCTAAAACCCCTGAACGCCATCCCAATCAGGAGCTTTCCAATTTGGAATTTTCTTACATTGTTTCTTGACCATCACCTCTGATATATCTAGTGCTTACTGTTGGTCATAATCCCTGTCTCCCTTTAACCCCTCTACCAGTCCGCTGTTCGGTTCCTTTTCCACCTCCCAAATACCATTCTAAAAACTCTTACTGTCTTCAGCATCAGGTATTATCATTATGAAGCATTATGAAACATTTTTGTTACTGTTGTTAAAAAAGGTCTTATACGAGATTATTATTTGTCTCGTTTTTCATCAATTGAATTTTTTTTTTCTGACCAAATCTAAGTGCTCTTCTTTTTGATCGAAAGAAATTGTAAATAGTGTTTTGTAATAATAATAATTATTATTATTAAATCTGCGCAGTGCGAGAGAATTTGAACAATCAAGAATGATGATTGTTTTTGTGTATTTAAGTAGGTAGGAAGCTGAAAATTGTGAATAAAGTTGTATTATTATTATTATTATTATTATTATTATTATTATCATTAGTAGTAGTAGTAGTAGTAGTAGTAGTAGTAGTAGTAGTAGTAGTAGTAGTAGTAGTAGTAGTAGTAGTAGTAGTAGTAGTAGTAGTAGTAAATATGATAACAATAGTAGTAGTAGTGGTGGTGGTGGTAGTAGTAGTAGTAGTAGTAGTAGTAGTAGTAGTAGTAGTGGTGGTGGTAGTCGTAGTAGTAGTAGTATTTATTATATTCCATTTAGCTCTGAGCTCTGGCTGTTCTCATGCTGACATTCATCCCAAGGGAGCGAGTCATAACAAATAACCAAGGGTCCCGTGGGGACACTCTCTTGGTACTTAAAGTGCACATGACTCGAAATTTCACCACCAGTTTTTATTTCATACCCTTAAAATTCAGGCTTTGCTTGATATGATTTCGTTATTAGAATCTTCCTACAAATGTCCGAAGTGATTTTGTCTCGCCCACCCGAGTTGTCTCGCCCACCTCATGTAAAAGGTTGATAGAATTTTTAAACAAATGAGTGGAAAAATGTCTCGCCAAGGCTAACTCGGGGGGAGGGTTGTCTCGGGTACCCGAGACCATATAAACAGGGCCTAAGTGTGCAGGTTAGATCGAATTGCCCCTCTCAAAGATCAGCGAGGAGTAATGGTAAGGTTTGCTATTTGTGTTTAACCATCATGCGATCAGCGTTTCATATTTTGTTTCTTTGTGTTTTTTTTTTTACTAAATCAACTAGATAAAAACAATCCTACATGTGTCGTACAACTGAGAGGCTGGGGGTGTAAATAAATTTTTCTAATAGTTCAAAAAAACAAGTTCCCCTAACTGCATATAGCCACATACAGACGTTTTGAAAATTGAACAGTTGTGTCCTTAAATTAACATAACGAGTTAATCCACAAGCAAGTTAAAGGTTTAAATTTCATGTGCAGACGTTTCAATCCTTTTAAGGCTTAATAAAACGAACGAGTTCAACGTAAATGAAGTTATGTGCATGGCCAAACGTTGCCGAGGATAACGATTTAGTTCAAATGACTCAGCTAAATGTCACCGTTCCAGTTCATTTGGAGTGGCAAATGAATCCTTACTTACACCATCACTTGAAATTCGGTTACCAGCCATGTCCAGTGCACTGCTGTCAGATTTGACCTAATATGGGGTGGAAATTCTTACAGCCGATGGAATGAAGTCTGGGTGTCTCCTTTGAATGCACTTTTGCTTTAGGTGGTAGTGGCAATTTTGACGCTCAATGGACACCTTGAGTGATCCATCTGCCTTCCTGTAAGATCTGAATTCCTTGTTAACGACACACAGATCATTTGGAGGTGGGGGTACTTCTAAGGGTACTCGTATAGCCTGGCCACAGCCGTAACACACTCTGACTTGGGTACCCTCCAGAGACTTCAAGGAGAAATAGTCGTCTTCCCTAGACGAGGACCTGGATCCCGACAAGGCTAGTAGGGCAAAAGCTGCCATGGAGCTGGAATCGTCAACCGGAAGGCTGTTTGTTGCGGTAGCTGAAGGGGAGGGCCGAAGCTCCATAAGCGGCACTCCTTTCTTGTTGGCTTTGCCTTTCCTTTTTGTAGATGTTTTATTTCCTGCGGATCTTGGTAAATCGTCTCCCACGAGTTGATAAGGATCAGGCTCATTCCTCGTCTTCCCAACTAGGGACACAAAATCTGGAAGACACAGTTCTTGCTCTGCAACTGCCAAGGAATGGGCACAAATCATAGCAGACTTGAACTTCGGAAACAACACTTCAGAGCCCCAGATTGCTGTACAATGACTTGACAGGGAGGTGCACCTTCACTACCAGATACTAAGCGCTGCGTTCCACTCTTGTCCCAGGTCAGTGACAACACACCATTATTTTCCTCTAAGATTGTTGACGCCAAAGGCCACATTCGCTGGAGGTTGGTGTGAGACAGCGTTGAGATAGCACAGTCCTGATAGCTTACGGAAAGGCAATAGGTATCACAGTCCGTTATCTCAGGCTCTGTATGACGCGACTTTGCAAGTGTGTCCAATGTGTTGGTTAAGCAGCGCTTGATATGCGAATCACCTTGCGCTTAGGTCATCCCTATCCACTTGTCCGCGTCTATTTGCAGGTGCTTAAAATCAGGACTCAGCCGGAACTCTCCCATATCATGAACTGCCTTGATTAACTCCTTCTCCTGGGTTTGCACAGCTGATTCTAGGGAAATGCAGAAATCTGACCACTCTTTCTTCTTCCCAGCATTTTTCTTAACCATGCTGTTGCAACATTCTGGCGTGTTCTGAGTATAAAACTCAGGAGGGCACCCCAGACCTGCTTTTTACGGACAGGAGCGATCATACTGTCTTTCATCACCATTGCAATGTGACGTTTGAGCCATGAAAAGAACTGAGGTTCACCAGAATGTTCAGTGGCTTCCAGCACGCGCCACTCTGTTTCCAATGTTGCAGGCATCTCGTCAAATTCTTCTGCTGAATTAGCATCTACCAGCGCTTTCGTTCTGGAATCGCCCTTACGCCTTCCAAATATTGTACCGAGTACGTTCTGCCGACCATCTTTGCCAAACGATAATTTGACCAACTTCCTCTCTATATTCTCAGGTAGGGGAATCTTGCACCTGAGGTGGATAGCATCTCGGAGTTCGGATGCGAACGCGTTAGCCAAGTTAATCTCCCCATCCGTTCCAAAAGCTGTCAAGGTTTCAAAGTTTTTGCAGTGGGTCTTGAGAAGACTTGCCAAATAATGATGGCTATATTCTTCAAACTCCTTGGTCATGTGGATTATGGATGGACCAACAAAGACTGGATGTTTCCCGGATTGGTTGTTTACAAACATATTGTACTTAAAAGAGGTGAGGGTGACAAAAGAGTTGCCACAATTAAAGGTGGCATCAACTCCAAGTACTGAAGAGTACTTTTGGGATGAACACATGCGGGAAAGTTGGGCGATCTGGAAATCTGTTGCCTGCAACGATCGAGAATGGGTGCGACTCTTTGATGCCGAGCGTTGAAATGCGAAATCTCGAACAAATGTTCCTTGATTCAAGAGTTCTAATACGTCATAAAACTGAAATCGCTGGGATTGCTTGCCACCATGATTTTGACTTTCTTTTCACATCTGATAATGGAGGTTGTATGCTTGCTTACGTTTTCTGTGAACGTCTGTTACTGCTTGAATACCACAGGTCCCTACTTCCTCTTGAAAGCATTCCTCTAAAGCCTATCGGCAAATTGTTGTGGAGCATTTTTTCTTCAGCTTGTCTAGAACAGGACGTGATGTGCGCATGTAAGGGGAGGAATTTTTCTCTTTTGCATTCCTATGCTTTGATAGTTTCAATGGCACTTCTACGCCTCCCTCGAAATAATACTGAACAACTGCTAACGGCAATACGTTGCCTTCTTCAATCCTGCACTGTGGCGATCACTTTTCTGAACTGGGGTGTGTGTGCGTGTCGAAAATAATTACGACATAGGGTGAAGATGTTGTCTTCTAACTCCTGGATTTCAGTCGTCTGAAACTCTTCTATTAACATACCAGTATCGTCATCAATTTCAACACGGTACTTTCGTCTTGGTTTGTCGTGTCCAGTCCAGCTACCATTTCACAATATCTGCTTCTAGAGATGTAGTGCCTGCCACAAATGTGGCATGAGTCCAAATGACCCGTGGCACCCGTTTACAAATCTTTTTCTTAGGCACATCTCCTCCCACAATGATGTTAAATAGGCGCTCCACAGTAAAGCCCTTGATTTGATAGCTCCTTCCAGAATCCGTTGAGAACCATCAGGATCATCATTCTCTTTTTCTTCCTTGTGACAAGACTATCTCCCCACTGTGTCGCTGCTAATG
>NC_090892.1:40068763-40093763 GCF_036669925.1 Montipora capricornis
TCCCCCTTACAAAGTTGGGGAATACCGCGAGTTTTGCAGGAAAATGTGTGATCACCAACTGTTTTCAACTTTGTGAAGGGGGAAGGGGGAGATTCCCATAAAGTGTTCCAACAATTTTGACCGGGGTTGTCTATAAAAGAGGAATTTGAAACATGTGGTCACGCCAAGAGGGCACAGAAAAGGAAGTTATTTTGCCGTTGTTGAAGGTAAAGGAGACTTTTAAATTCCATATTTGAAAAGTCTTTTCTTTTCCTTTAGAGAGACTCTGATTTGTTGATTCAGAGACAACTCTGAACAAAGAGGATTGTGAACGACTTTGTTTAATTAGATTAAAAAATGACAATATATGTTTACGTTTGTGTTCATGCTTGTTTGAAGACGTTTCGTGGTGGTCGATATCGCTAAAATAGTGAAAGAAATTTGGTGAAAACAAATGCAAATATGAGCTCTCAGGAGAATGAAGCTGGACAAGAGTGTATAAGAGACGACAATCTAAGCAACAGACAGCATCGCAGTGTGTATCTGATAACGTACAGCCAAGCTGACGAGCAGATAGTTTCGTCGCGTGAGTCCTTCGCCGTAATAATTCTGGATGCGTTTGAAAATTCTGATCCAGAAACACAAAGCCGTGTCGTACAATGGGTGTGTAGTGAAGAGAGTCATAAGAACGGCGGCATACATTACCATATGGCTGTAAAACTTGATCGTTACCGGAGATGGCTTAAAGTTCGTAATTATGTGGACACGAAGCATGGAATAAAATTGCATTTCTCAAGCGTTCACGCAAATTATTATTCTGCTTGGAAATATGCAACTAAAGAAGACAAGCAATATTTTCAATCACCAGATCATCCCGATTTAAAGCCTCCAAAAACGCAAAAGGCAAGTGAGACCCGTGTTGGTAATGGGAAGAAAGAGCAAAAAGCAAGCAAGCGCAAGAGAAAGGCTCGCTTATCAGTGTTTGATGTTTCCCAGCTTGTCGTTGAACGAGGAATTAGAACACGAACTGAACTCCTAGTTCTAGCCAAATCTCAGAAGAATGAGGGAAAAACAGATCTCGCGGAATTCATAGCCAATCGCGGGTACAAAGCAGTCGACGAGGCCTTAACTATTGGTTGGGACATAGAACAAGCCCCTTCTAACCTTCAAAGAAGTCAAAGAACTCGTATGGAAATACTGCATGCGGTAAAACATCAAGATTGCGTTGAAGGATGCAACACCCAGTGGTTATGTATGGCTCGAGATATTCTGCAGCGAAATGGTATATCAGAAACAGAATTTGCCGAAGCAGTACGAACTCTTTTAATTAAAGGGCGTGGCAAAAATAGGAACATCCTTCTTATTGGCCCATGTAACTGTGGTAAGACATTCCTTCTAAATCCTCTGAATACAATATACAGAACATTTACAAATCCGGCAACAACTAGCTTTGCCTGGGTAGGTGCTGAATTATGTGAAGTAATTTTTTTGAATGACTTTCGTTGGTTGGAGAAGATTATCCCTTGGCACGATTTGCTATTACTTCTCGAGGGGCAAACTGTACACTTACCAGCTCCCAAGTCGCACTACTCCAAAGACATTGAATTTAAGCACGATGCACCTATCTTTTGTACAGGAAAAGAGGAAATAGTTTTTGTGCGAGGTGGGACAATAGACTCCATGGAGACTGATATGATGCGTTGCCGTTGGCGCATTTATCGCTTTCACGTCCAAATCGCGCCAAGTGAACAACGAGAGATTCAACCTTGCCCACGCTGTTTTGCAGACCTAATTGTTCCTTCTCAAGAAAACACCATCGCTAGTTCGTAAAATCTTCCGTAAAATATTGCCTAATGCGCTGAGAAAAATAACCACCGTTGTTGTCAGTAACGATGTATGAAATATCACTGATCTTTAAGAGCGCGAACGGACGACACGAATTACCATGACGAATTACCATTGTTATCAACTTCTTTAAAATACAGTCTACCGGTTTCAGTTATAAAAACCACTGTATGAGAACTTCTGTTTGAAAAGCACTATATACTATCGAAGCTTTTTTGGAATTCCCGATAAAATTAGCCGTAAACAATGGGATCTTAGAG
Source organism: Montipora capricornis (assembly GCF_036669925.1). Lineage (NCBI taxonomy): Eukaryota > Metazoa > Cnidaria > Anthozoa > Scleractinia > Acroporidae > Montipora > Montipora capricornis. The sequence goes on from NC_090892.1 coordinate 40,070,848, forward strand.
GGTAATTCGTGAAAATTAAAGAAGATCTTAGTGTTAGACATTTGATACTTTGAAGAACACGAATTACCATTTTCAACTGAGGTCTGTACAAGAAAACAGCAAAGTAGGACGGTAGAGCTATCGCAAGTGAACATGTATGTCGAAAGTCATTAATCTTGAGCAAAAAAGAAGTTTATTTCACACCCTGTTGTAGTTTCAAATGGCCTTTTCTTGATGGTCATTCGTTGAGGCTCTCCGTGGTAATTATTGATTTGACCGCTATGAGCAATGCGCTAATATCACAGAACGTACATGCAAATGCTTAACTTTCCCATTAAATTCGCTGTAATAAATATTTGTCGGAAATCATGTTTTCAAACTTCGTGGCTTTAGTTCAAGGGGGAATGAACCAAAAGTTTCTGTCCAAGTTTTTATTCACTTTGAAACGATTTGCGTGCAGACGGTCAATATTGTATTAACAAATACTTAATTACTGCTTACGAATGAAGTACTCAGTTGGAAATTCATACTTTCCATAATTCGTTCTGTTGGATTTGTGCAACAAATGGTTGGAATATGTACCTGGTTAAAATTAATATTTTAGGCGGTTTCCCTTACTTAAGAGTACATCATGTAGTCTCTTGTCCATTGAAGCAATTAAATTGTTAACTGTGGTTAAGGGAATTCCCGCTATTGTACGCATGACTCGCTCTTTAAATTCTTGGAACGTTTCGCTTGTGATACGGTGCAATTTGGCTTCTTCTCGTAGTGCATTATTTGCAAAGTGAAAGAAATTTTCAATAGGAGCCAAATCCGGACTTCTTGGGGGCAATTTCAACAACTCAGCCTGAGTGCGACTCATGGCTCTCTTTGCTGCCGCCGAATTTTGACATGGATCACCGTCTTGAACAAAAATACGCCCCGGTCCCTTGTCTGCAAGATCAAACATGCGATTAAAGTTTCTGTCTATGAAATCTTCAAAATATGACCCGGACATTTTCTCATAGGGTTCACATATAATAACTCCCTTTCCATAGCTGATAGCAACCATAACTTTCAAGACTCGTCCACCCGTTCCTTCTTTTCGTCCTTTCGCTGTACATCCAATCTTAAGACCCTCGGACATCTTCCTCCAAATTCTTCCTTTAGGAGCACAAGCTTGATCTAAAGGATTATTTTTGTGAGCAAATGAAGTCCCATCCAAATAAAAAGACACCTGCTCGGTCCAAAAGTTTTCACATGTGTAGCTTTTCCTGCAGTGTCTTACAAAGGCTAATCTCTTCTTAAGGTCATCCTTTCGTAGAAGTCCCTTTTTCCGCGCTTGTAAGTAGAAATAACCTTCTTTGTTTAAAAACCTTGTCACTGTGCGGACAGAAACATCTGCGATAGAAAGTCCTGCTTTTTCCAAGACCTGCTTTGCGTTGAAATTGCCTTCTTCATTGCGAAGAGTCACTAAGCATCTGAGGAGCTGCCGCTCCTGTCTAGCACTTAATGTTTTAGGCCTTCCTCTTGTTGTTCGATTAGAAGGTGTTTTCGGACATTTCTTCTTTCCGAGTTTTTCTCTACAGATCCTTAACACACTACTTGGTGAAACGTTACAAATATCAGCTATTTTTCGAACGGAGAGACCTTCAATATGCCTTAAGGAAACGACACGAGCTCTAATATCACTATTAATGCGACTTCTAAATACCATTGCTATGCACTCTACTTTTTACGTTCTGTTTTCATAAATTTCCTTTCCTTGACTGTTATATAATATACCATGCAATTAGTAAAGGAATGTCCCAGTTTAACGTAGAACATAGCATTTTTTCTTCCAAAAAATAGAATAAACAGCCTAGAGTCTTCACACGACGCACGAAAAGCCTGACGCACAATGTTGCCTCACTATCTCTCACGAACTTTCCGATCTTATCACGTCTACAGACAACCCCGGACATTAATCGTTGGAACACTTGACACTTCAGGACACTATACCCCTTCCCCCCTTACAAAGTTGGGGAATACCGCGAGTTTTGCAGGAAAATGTGTGATCACCAACTGTTTTCAACTTTGTGAAGGGGGAAGGGGGAGATTCCCATAAAGTGTTCCAACAATTTTGACCGGGGTTGTCTATAAAACAGGAATTTGAAACATGTGGTCACGCCAAGAGGGCACAGAAAAGGAAGTTATTTTGCCGTTGTTGAAGGTAAAGGAGACTTTTAAATTCCATATTTGAAAAGTCTTTTCTTTTCCTTTAGAGAGACTCTGATTTGTTGATTCAGAGACAACTCTGAACAAAGAGGATTGTGAACGACTTTGTTTAATTAGATTAAAAAATGACAATATATGTTTACGTTTGTGTTCATGCTTGTTTGAAGACGTTTCGTGGTGGTCGATATCGCTAAAATAGTGAAAGAAATTTGGTGAAAACAAATGCAAATATGAGCTCTCAGGAGAATGAAGCTGGACAAGAGTGTATAAGAGACGACAATCTAAGCAACAGACAGCATCGCAATGTGTATCTGATAACGTACAGCCAAGCTGACGAGCAGATAGTTTCGTCGCGTGAGTCCTTCGCCGTAATAGTTCTGGATGCGTTTGAAAATTCTGATCCAGAAACACAAAGCCGTGTCGTACAATGGGTGTGTAGTGAAGAGAGTCATAAGAACGGGGGCATACATTACCATATGGCTGTAAAACTTGATCGTTACCGGAGATGGCTTAAAGTTCGTAATTATGTGGACACGAAGCATGGAATAAAATTGCATTTCTCAAGCGTTCACGCAAATTATTATTCTGCTTGGAAATATGCAACTAAAGAAGACAAGCAATATTTTCAATCACCAGATCATCCCGATTTGAAGCCTCCAAAAACGCAAAAGGCAAGTGAGACCCGTGTTGGTAATGGGAAGAAAGAGCAAAAAGCAAGCAAGCGCAAGAGAAAGGCTCGCTTATCAGTGTTTGATGTTTCCCAGCTTGTCGTTGAACGAGGAATTAGAACACGAACTGAACTTCTAGTTCTAGCCAAATCTCAGAAGAATGAGGGAAAAACAGATCTCGCGGAATTCATACCCAATCGCGGGTACAAAGCAGTCGACGAGGCCTTAACTATTGGTTGGGACATAGATGAAGCCCCTTCTAACCTTCAAAGAAGTCAAAGAACACGTATGGAAATACTGCATGCGGTAAAACATCAAGATTACGTTGAAGGATGCAACACCCAGTGGTTATGTATGGCTCGAGATATTCTGCAGCGAAATGGTATATCAGAAACAGAATTTGCCGAAGCAGTACGAACTCTTTTAATTAAAGGGCGTGGCAAAAATAGGAACATCCTTCTTATTGGCCCATGTAACTGTGGTAAGACATTCCTTCTAAATCCTCTGAATACAATATACAGAACATTTACAAATCCGGCAACAACTAGCTTTGCCTGGGTAGGTGCTGAATTATGTGAAGTAATTTTTTTGAATGACTTTCGTTGGTTGGAGAAGATTATCCCTTGGCACGATTTGCTATTACTTCTCGAGGGGCAAACTGTACACTTACCAGCTCCCAAGTCGCACTACTCCAAAGACATTGAATTTAAGCACGATGCACCTATCTTTTGTACAGGAAAAGAGGAAATAGTTTTTGTGCGAGGTGGGACAATAGACTCCATGGAGACTGATATGATGCGTTGCCGTTGGCGCATTTATCGCTTTCACGTCCAAATCGCGCCAAGTGAACAACGAGAGATTCAACCTTGCCCACGCTGTTTTGCAGACCTAATTGTGCCTTCTCAAGAAAACACCATCGCTAGTTCGTAAAATCTTCCGTAAAATATTGCCTAATGCGCTGAGAAAAATAACCACCGTTGTTGTCAGTAACGATGTATGAAATATCACTGATCCTTAAAAGCGCGAACGGACGACACGAATTACCATGACAAATTACCATTGTTATCAACTTCTTTAAAATACAGTCTACCGGTTTCAGTTATAAAAACCACTGTATGAGAACTTCTGTTTGAAAAGCACTATATACTATCGAAGCTTGTTTGGAATTCCCGATAAAATTAGCCGTAAACAATGGGATCTTAGAGGGTAATTCGTGAAAATTAAAGAAGATCTTAGTGTTAGACATTTGATACTTTGAAGAACACGAATTACCATTTTCAACTGAGGTCTGTACAAGAAAACAGCAAAGTAGGACGGTAGAGCTATCGCAAGTGAACATGTATGTCGAAAGTCATTAATCTTGAGCAAAAAAGAGGTTTATTTCACACCCTGTTGTAGTTTCAAATGGCCTTTTCTTGATGGTCATTCGTTGAGGCTCTCCGTGGTAATTATTGATTTGACCGCTATGAGCAATGCGCTAATATCACAGAACGTACATGCAAATGCTTAACTTTCCCATTAAATTCGCTGTAATAAATATTTGTCGGAAATCATGTTTTCAAACTTCGTGGCTTTAGTTCAAGGGGGAATGAACCAAAAGTTTCTGTCCAAGTTTTTATTCACTTTGAAACGATTTGCGTGCAGACGGTCAATATTGTATTAACAAATACTTAATTACTGCTTACGAATGAAGTACTCAGTTGGAAATTCATACTTTCCATAATTCGTTCTGTTGGATTTGTGCAACAAATGGTTGGAATATGTACCTGGTTAAAATTAATATTTTAGGCGGTTTCCCTTACTTAAGAGTACATCATGTAGTCTCTTGTCCATTGAAGCAATTAAATTGTTAACTGTGGTTAAGGGAATTCCCGCTATTGTACGCATGACTCGCTCTTTAAATTCTTGGAACGTTTCGCTTGTGATACGGTGCAATTTGGCTTCTTCTCGTAGTGCATTATTTGCAAAGTGAAAGAAATTTTCAATAGGAGCCAAATCCGGACTCCTTGGGGGCAATTTCAACAACTCAGCCTGAGTGCGACTCATGGCTCTCTTTGCTGCCGCCGAATTTTGACATGGATCACCGTCTTGAACAAAAATACGCCCCGGTCCCTTGTCTGCAAGATCAAACATGCGATTAAAGTTTCTGTCTATGAAATCTTCAAAATATGACCCGGACATTTTCTCATAGGGTTCACATATAATAACTCCCTTTCCATAGCTGATAGCAACCATAACTTTCAAGACTCGTCCACCCGTTCCTTCTTTTCGTCCTTTCGCTGTACATCCAATCTTAAGACCCTCGGACATCTTCCTCCAAATTCTTCCTTTAGGAGCACTAGCTTTATATAATGGATTTTTTTTGTGAGCAAACGAAGTCCCATCCAAATAAAAAGACACCTGCTCGGTCCAAAAGTTTTCACATGTGTACCTTTTCCTGCAGTGTCTTACAAAGGCTAATCTCTTCTTAAGGTCATCCTTTCGTAGAAGTCCCTTTTTCCGCGCTTGTAAGTAGAAATAACCTTCTTTGTTTAAAAACCTTGTCACTGTGCGGACAGAAACATCTGCAATAGAAAGTCCTGCTTTTTCCAAGACCTGCTTTGCGTTGAAATTGCATTCTTCATTGCGAAGAGACACTAAGCATCTGAGGAGCTGCCGCTCCTGTCTAGCACTTAATGTTTTAGGCCTTCCTCTTGTTGTTCGATTAGAAGGTGTTTTCGGACATTTCTTCTTTCCGAGTTTTTCTCTACAGATCCTTAACACACTACTTGGTGAAACGTTACAAATATCAGCTATTTTTCGAACGGAGAGACCTTCAATATGCCTTAAGGAAACGACACGAGCTCTAATATCACTATTAATGCGACTTCTAAATACCATTGCTATGCACTCTACTTTTTACGTTCTGTTTTCATAAATTTCCTTTCCTTGACTGTTATATAATATACCATGCAATTAGTAAAGGAATGTCCCAGTTTAACGTAGAACATAGCATTTTTTCTTCCAAAACATAGAATAAACAGCCTAGAGTCTTCACAAGACACACGAAAAGCGTCACGCACAATGTTGCCCCACTATCTCTCACGAACTTTCCGATCTTATCACGTCTACAGACAACCCCGGACATTAATCGTTGGAACACTTGACACTTCAGGACACTATACCCCTTCCCCCCTTACAAAGTTGGGGAATACCGCGAGTTTTGCAGGAAAATGTGTGATCACCAACTGTTTTCAACTTTGTGAAGGGGGAAGGGGGAGATTCCCATAAAGTGTTCCAACAATTTTGACCGGGGTTGTCTATAAAACAGGAATTTGAAACATGTGGTCACGCCAAGAGGGCACAGAAAAGGAAGTTATTTTGCCTTTGTTGAAGGTAAAGGAGACTTTTAAATTCCATATTTGGAAAGTCTTTTCTTTTCCTTTAGAGAGACTGTGATTTGTAGATTCAGAGACAACTCTGAACAAAGAGGATTGTGAACGACTTTGTTTCATTAGATTAAAAAATGACAATATATGTTTACGTTTGTGTTCATGCTTGTTTGAAGACGTTTCGTGGTGGTCGATATCGCTAAAATAGTGAAAGAAATTTGGTGAAAACAAATGCAAATATGACCTCTCAGGAGAATGAAGCTGGACAAGAGTGTATAAGAGACGACAATCTAAGCAACAGACAGCATCGCAGTGTGTATCTGATAACGTACAGCCAAGCTGACGAGCAGATAGTTTCGTCGCGTGAGTCCTTCGCCGTAATAGTTCTGGATGCGTTTGAAAATTCTGATCCAGAAACACAAAGCCGTGTCGTACAATGGGTGTGTAGTGAAGAGAGTCATAAGAACGGGGGCATACATTACCATATGGCTGTAAAACTTGATCGTTACCGGAGATGGCTTAAAGTTCGTAATTATGTGGACACGAAGCATGGAATAAAATTGCATTTCTCAAGCGTTCACGCAAATTATTATTCTGCTTGGAAATATGCAACTAAAGAAGACAAGCAATATTTTCAATCACCAGATCATCCCGATTTGAAGCCTCCAAAAACGCAAAAGGCAAGTGAGACCCGTGTTGGTAATGGGAAGAAAGAGCAAAAAGCAAGCAAGCGCAAGAGAAAGGCTCGCTTATCAGTGTTTGATGTTTCCCAGCTTGTCGTTGAACGAGGAATTAGAACACGAACTGAACTTCTAGTTCTAGCCAAATCTCAGAAGAATGAGGGAAAAACAGATCTCGCGGAATTCATAGCCAATCGCGGGTACAAAGCAGTCGACGAGGCCTTAACTATTGGTTGGGACATAGAACAAGCCCCTTATAACCTTCAAAGATGTCAAAGAACTCGTATGGAAATACTGCCTGTGGTAAAACATCAAGATTGCGTTGAAGGATGCAACACCCAGTGGTTATGTATGGCTCGAGATATTCTACAGCGAAATGGTATAGCAGAAACAGAATTTGCCGAAGCAGTACGAACTCTTTTAATTAAAGGGCGTGGCAAAAATAGGAACATCCTTCTTATTGGCCCATGTAACTGTGGTAAGACATTCCTTCTAAATCCTCTGAATACAATATACAGAACATTTACAAATCCGGCAACAACTAGCTTTGCCTGGGTAGGTGCTGAATTATGTGAAGTAATTTTTTTGAATGACTTTCGTTGGTTGGAGAAGATTATCCCTTGGCACGATTTGCTATTACTTCTCGAGGGGCAAACTGTACACTTACCAGCTCCCAAGTCGCACTACTCCAAAGACATTGAATTTAAGCACGATGCACCTATCTTTTGTACAGGAAAAGAGGAAATAGTTTTTGTGCGAGGTGGGACAATAGACTCCATGGAGACTGATATGATGCGTTGCCGTTGGCGCATTTATCGCTTTCACGTCCAAATCGCGCCAAGTGAACAACGAGAGATTCAACCTTGCCCACGCTGTTTTACAGACCTAATTGTGCCTTCTCAAGAAAACACCATCGCTAGTTCGTAAAATCTTCCGTAAAATATTGCCTAGTGCGCTGAGAAAAATAACCACCGTTGTTTTCAGTAACGATGTATGAAATATCACTGATCTTTAAGAGCGCGAACGGACGACACGAATTACCATGACGAATTACCATTATTATCAACTTCTTTAAAATACAGTCTACCGGTTTCAGTTATAAAAACCACTGTATGAGAACTTCTGTTTGAAAAGCACTATATACTATCGAAGCTTGTTTGGAATTCCCGATAAAATTAGCCGTAAACAATGGGATCTTAGAGGGTAATTCGTGAAAATTAAAGAAGATCTTAGTGTTAGACATTTGATACTTTGAAGAACACGAATTATCATTTTCATATGAGGTCTGTACAAGAAAACAGCAAAGTAGGACGGTAGAGCTATCGCAAGTGAACATGTATGTCGAAAGTCATTAATCTTGAGCAAAAAAGAGGTTTATTTCACACCCTGTTGTAGTTTCAAATGGCCTTTTCTTGATGGTCATTCGTTGAGGCTCTCCGTGGTAATTATTGATTTGACCGCTATGAGCAATGCGCTAGTATCACAGAACGTACATGCAAATGCTTAACTTTCCCATTAAATTCGCTGTAATAAATATTTGTCGGAAATCATGTTTTCAAACTTCGTGGCTTTAGTTCAAGGGGGAATGAACCAAAAGTTTCTGTCCAAGTTTTTATTCACTTTGAAACGATTTGCGTGCAGACGGTCAATATTGTATTAACAAATACTTAATTACTGCTTACGAATGAAGTACTCAGTTGGAAATTCATACTTTCCATAATTCGTTCTGTTGGATTTGTGCAACAAATGGTTGGAATATGTACCTGGTTAAAATTAATATTTTAGGCGGTTTCCCTTACTTAAGAGTACATCATGTAGTCTCTTGTCCATTGAAGCAATTAAATTGTTAACTGTGGTTAAGGGAATTCCCGCTATTGTACGCATGACTCGCTCTTTAAATTCTTGGAACGTTTCGCTTGTGATACGGTGCAATTTGGCTTCTTCTCGTAGTGCATTATTTGCAAAGTGAAAGAAATTTTCAATAGGAGCCAAATCCGGACTTCTTGGGGGCAATTTCAACAACTCAGCCTGAGTGCGACTCATGGCTCTCTTTGCTGCCGCCGAATTTTGACATGGATCACCGTCTTGAACAAAAATACGCCCCGGTCCCTTGTCTGCAAGATCAAACATGCGATTAAAGTTTCTGTCTATGAAATCTTCAAAATATGACCCGGACATTTTCTCATAGGGTTCACATATAATAACTCCCTTTCCATAGCTGATAGCAACCATAACTTTCAAGACTCGTCCACCCGTTCCTTCTTTTCGTCCTTTCGCTGTACATCCAATCTTAAGACCCTCGGACATCTTCCTCCAAATTCTTCCTTTAGGAGCACAAGCTTGATCTAAGGGATTATTTTTGTGAGCAAACGAAGTCCCATCCAAATAAAAAGACACCTGCTCGGTCCAAAAGTTTTCACATGTGTACCTTTTCCTGCAGTGTCTTACAAAGGCTAATCTCTTCTTCAGGTCATCCTTTCGTAGAAGTCCCTTTTTCCGCGCTTGTAAGTAGAAATAACCTTCTTTGTTTAAAAACCTTGTCACTGTGCGGACAGAAACATCTGCGATAGAAAGTCCTGCTTTTTCCAAGACCTGCTTTGCGTTGAAATTGCCTTCTTCATTGCGAAGAGCCACTAAGCATCTGAGGAGCTGCCGCTCCTGTCTAGCACTTAATGTTTTAGGCCTTCCTCTTGTTGTTCGATTAGAAGGTGTTTTCGGACATTTCTTCTTTCCGAGTTTTTCTCTACAGATCCTTAACACACTACTTGGTGAAACGTTACAAATATCAGCTATTTTTCGAACGGAGAGACCTTCAATATGCCTTAAGGAAACGACACGAGCTCTAATATCACTATTAATGCGACTTCTAAATACCATTGCTATGCACTCTACTTTTTACGTTCTGTTTTCATAAATTTCCTTTCCTTGACTGTTATATAATATACCATGCAATTAGTAAAGGAATGTCCCAGTTTAACGTAGAACATAGCATTTTTTCTTCCAAAAAATAGAATAAACAGCCTAGAGCCTTCACAAGACACACGAAAAGCGTGACGCACAATGTTGCCTCACTATCTCTCTAGAACTTTCCGATCTTATCACGTCTACAGACAACCCCGGACATTAATCGTTGGAACACTTGACACTTCAGGACACTATACCCCGTCCCCCCTTACAAAGTTGGGGAATACCGCGAGTTTTGCAGGAAAATGAGTGATCACCAACTGTTTTCAACTTTGTGAAGGGGGAAGGGGGAGATTCCCATAAAGTGTTCCAACAATTTTGACCGGGGTTGTAGGTACGCCGGAACGCCGCAAGAATCTGGAACAAAACTTCACCTTTCAAATCGGCACCCTTAAACCCCACGCTATTAACGAACGCTTTTCATTTAACTAATATATTCCTACTTTTCACGTTGCCATGTTACCACCAATAGCGTAGCTCCTACTCTACTATAAAAACTACACATAACCCATAATCCCTCGATTCGCTCTGACGAAGGGCTAACGCTCGAAACGTCAGCTTTTAGAATCTCTGTACGGTGGTCAATTTACATTATCAACTCCGTTGATAAACCAAATTTTTGTATACTACTTCCCCACCGACGCAGCACCACAGTTTCTTTAGAAACTACCCCTTCATTCAGTACTAGTGGTGGCTTCGCAGTAAGATGAAATATTTTTACGGACGTTTTAATTCTGCAGCAGGACTTTTGCGCTATAAAAGTACATTTGTAAGTTTATTCCACTTTCGCACTCACTTTATTTAACTGTCATTGAAATCAGATTGAACATCAAACAGAAAAACTCAGCTGCTCTTAAGTACAGAGTGAAAAACTCTTTGTGGCCTTATATTACTAGGCTTATTCAAGCACCATGATCGAGTCACATACTCCAACTTGCTATGCGAACATGAAGTAATTAACTCTATATAAGCTTATTTTAATTAGTCTGACTGAAATTAAATTATGGATTGATTGAATGATTTCCTTAATTCACAGGCATCGCTTTTTATTAAGTCTAATTAACAGAATTTATTAAATTGAGTCTTAAGTTAATTATACACATGCAGTATGCAGTTTTAAATGACTTAAAAATATACTCAAATGATCTAAAAACAGGACTACACACCCTTGTAATTGACCCTTTTTGGATCTACAGGTATGAACATGTATATGATTATTAGGCTTTGGATTCAATTAAAAACTTAAGGGCAAAGAGAATCTAATTTTTGCAAAAACGTACGTTGTATAGATGATATTCTATAACCAATTTCTGGCTGATACTGTAATCTGAATGTATATAGGAAAATGTATAAATAATTAGAAACAATCTGGAAACCCATTTTCAATAGACCATATTCGTATTCTCAGTATTGGACTGGAACTAGCTTGCAATGGAGGCTTATGCGGGGGAATATATTAAAAAGTATTTGCATGTGAAAAGATTCCCCTGCATTAGCTTCCATAATTGCAAGCTAGTTTCAGTCCAATACCGAGAATACGAATATGGTCTATTCCTTGCTGAACCAGATTTTCACTCAGTTCCTTAATCAAATGAAATTATTGCCTGATAACCCGAGGCTATATTGTTGTTAATTTTTCAGTTGGGCTAGTGGATGTTCTTCATGCCCGTAAATTTTAAGCGACCCTTTCGGTGGTGGGGGGTAAATACTTATGTTTTTTTCAATCTACTGAATTACTATAAGAAAACAAATAATTAGTTCAATTGTTAATTTATTGCCGTATTTATTGTATTAACCTGGGAAAAAAGTTTGACTGTTATGTAAGTATATCCTATTTGCAGCCCACAAACTACGAAATTGATTTCCTTGCACCAAGTTTTTGCATGAATTGTTAGGCTTTGATTTACCATTGTCTAACCTTGAGCACCACTCAATTCCAGTAAACTATGTTTGCCAAAATGACCTGTTGCATTGTTCTCTCTATCACATGACACCTACAGAATAATACTGGGAATTAGTTTACCCAAAGATGCGTGTTGTTGAATTTTAACGTTCACCAGACTAAGCGTAACATATCAGAACATACCGATTATATGCATATAAAATCACTTATTTATTCTACTTCTTAATTCTTAAGTGTATTGGTTGGAAGATGGGGGGCCTCAAGGACGCATTGTAAAACTAAAACCAGAGTAAGAACTCTGGTCAATCGCAATGAGCACAGACTATCAAATGAAGCAATCAAATGAACTTGTATATATGTAGGTGATGCAAAGTGCGAGAAAGGGTTTAGTGACCTGTTAAGATTAGTACTGGTTAAAATGCTTCTGACTGGTTGAAAAGATGGCAGAAGGTTTTTTTAAACTGATCATGTAATCATTCAAATAATTGCTCCTATGTTGCATTTGGTTAATTATACCACATTCTTTAATGTCTGATGTGGAGGCATGGTGGCCTCATGGTTAATGTGCTTGACTCCCGATCAAGGGTTTGAGCCCTGACCAGAGTGTTATGTTCTTGGGCAAGACAATTTAGTCTCACAGTGACTCTGTCCACCCAGGTTTATAAATGGGTAATGGCAAATTTAATGTTGGGATAACCTTGCGATGGACTTGCATCCCATCCAGGGCGGAGTAGAGATACTCTTACCGGTAGTTGGTTTATGCTTGGGAAACCGGGATAAGCTCAGAGTGGCCTGTTGGCCCACTTGGCTTGTATGCAGACTCTACCTTTTACCTTAATCTCTGAGCAGTTATTTTAACCTTTGTCATATTGCAACAGTGCAGAGCTCTACTAAAAAAAACAATACTAACCCTGCCATTTCACCCATATTATGTACACTCAAGAAACAAATTTCAAAGGGGTAGGCAGAGGACAAGATATAGACTGTATACAATGCAAGTTCCTGAATATACCCCATTGAAATTTGTTTCTTGTGTTTCTCAGCCAGGAGAAGAACTTTTCCATGTCTAAAGCAATCAGTGGTGAGATTTCAATATTGCTGAAACTCTCATGACTGCGGTTTGCCCGTACATGGAAATGTTAATTAATGTTCCTCTAACACACATTTGGAGGTGCCATGCACCTCTCGTAAGGTTTAACAGGATTGGCCAAGAAAACAATAAATAAAAACAACAGAAACCATGGCCTATTCCTGAAAACAATAGAGGTGGATGAGTCCGGGAGCAAATAAAATTAGAGGTTCCAAAGAGGTGGGTGACTACTGCACATTTGTACATTGTGTGGGTGAGGAATTTGCAATTTGCAACTTGTTGTTGCATGTTGCTGGTTGATAATAATCACTGCTGTGACCAAAGAAACAATCTAGTTTGGAAACAGAAATTGTAGGAAAACCTTACTAAGTACTTCCCCAGACCCCATCCAGTTATCTGTAAACCGCTTTGAAGAATATAAAGGTTTCAAATAAGTAGTATAAAGTTCACCAACACAAGTAGACATAAACAGTGCAAATTCTTTCAACATGCCTTTATTATGCCAACATTGATTGAAGACAAGGTTGGGAATGCTTGATTAATACAAACGTTTTCAATGTGATACTTTATATATGATACATTATATAGTTATCACTGCCTAGATCAAAGAATACTACTTTGGAATATGTAATTTTTATTTATCTTCTCTGAGTAACTAATATGCTGTTACTAAAATATATACAGCAGCTTTCATAAAATAATGTTCTATTGACCACTTTCAGTGCTAAGATGGTTCATCAAGATGGCAATTTATCTACAGTAAACAATTGTTCTCTTGTGCACTACTTAAACAAGAATTGAAATAAGGCCCCCACTTATAGAAAAACTAACACAGTAAGGAATGTAAGTGTTTAGACAATAAAACAGGAACCATTTTCCCTGGCCAGGTACTGAGAAAAAACATCATAGTTCAGTGTTTCAGCCAGAAAATTATACTTAAGGGCCAAAGTGGCCCCTGAAGACTTGTTTCAGGGGCAAATTTCTTAGGAAAGGGCTCAAAAGATAATATTTGGACCTAAAAAATTAGTCGCCAGAGGTCTGGCATGAAGGACCTGGGTCAAGAACAATATAAGAGTGGAGGGGTTGGCGCAGTGGTAAGATCTCTGCCTTCCAACCCTAAGGTCCCGGGTTCCATTCCCGGTTCTGCCGAGACTGGAATATTTGGCGACCTTCTTTCCCGCTAAAGTTCACTCAGCTTTCCATCCTTCCGAGGTCGGTGAAATGAGTACCAGCATGCATGGACTGCTTAGAAGCGGCTGCAATTTGTGCCTATATATGCTTCCAGTCCGCTGGGGGTAAATTGATCATTGTAAAGCGCCCTTGAGACGTTAGTGATAAGGGCGCTATATAAATGCACCACTTTACTTTACTTTTACAAGACAAAGTCAATGACCAAGGGTTTGTAATGCATTATAGGGAGACATAGCAAAGCAAAAGGGTGGATTGACTTCTTTTCTTATGTTAAGTGTTATAAAGAAGCAAAGATCTTTCAATATGGCTTACTAGAAGAACATAAGTTGTCCTCAACGTAGTGAAAGGAAGTCGCGATTATGGCAACTAAACTAGAATTTTTGGTCGCAAGAAACTGTTTGTCGCATTGTACATTGTGAGTTCATTGGTGACCATATCGGTCGCAATTTTGAGCCTTGGGATGGTTATCAGAATACTATCCCTGGGTTAAGCCTGCATGCAGCCTTGTAAAAGTAAAGGGCTAAATTGGCCCTTTCTCCATTTCTCTGGGGGCCTTCTCTAAATGCAATGTAGGCACTGGCAGTAAGTTTTATACTAATAATATTTCTGCAAGAAGTCATGTGCATTGTATCAAATAATATGTATTTAATACCTATAGGCTGGCTCTAAAATTACTTTAACACCATCCAGACAGCAAATACAATCATTTGACAACAAATACCATATGGTAAAATCTAAGAATATTCACAAGAATATTTTCAACCTAAACTCGGGAGAAAATAAAAATATTCAATTCAGCCTCGGCCACCAAAACAATATTATTAATAGAAAAAATAGCGCATTTGAAAAGATTTTAAGTAAGCCTAAACCTAATACAGGCAGAAGCTTTTATTTCCTGTAGTGTATCTTTATTATAGTTAGCACATGACCCCACAAGCATGTATTATTGCTTTAATATTGATTGTGTTTGTATAAAAGATATTGTTGTCTTGTCTTGTAGATAATGCAAAACAGCCTCAGGTGTATTTGCATTATTTCTGAATGTGACTTTTAAAGGGCAAACCAATAAAAAATGTACATAGTTTGCAGGAGGTCAGGAAAAATATTCAAAATATTCACTGATTTGAAGTTCCTGAAGCAGGTAAATCTTGAAGAGTTTACGTAACCATATTTGAAATATACGGCATTTCTATTTGGGACTGTTTAAGTCCACAGAATTCATTTTCTTTATCGTTGAGAAGTACTGTAAGACTGCTGACTCCATGGGGTTCCCCCTTTCCGAGTAAAATCGTCTGGTGTTAGACAGAGCAAAATACTCTGGCTTTGGACAGAGTAAAATCTTAAGTATGGCCGGATTAGGGGCGAAAGGGTTAAATTCCATCATTACTTTGACTTTCTTTTTCTTCATTTAAACGAAAACAAAGTGATTAATCATCACCTCCACCATTGCTATACAACTGCATTGGCTTTTCGAACAAAGTATCAAAGTTGAAGCTGGTGGCTCAAGTAGTAAACTTTGCAAAAAGGTTAGGTTAAAAATACGTTTATGGTATTTGAGTATTATTGTAGAACAAATTTGCATAATATCATTAAAGTCATTAAATCAATGAGAATCCAAACATGAGGATGCAGTTTGCTCAGGAGGGGTCTGTTTTTAAAAAAAAACAATCCTTAAAGGTAACAGAATCTTGTTTTGTGGATGTAGGCTAAAGAAATCTGACCCCTTAGAGGAACCAGTTCTAAATTGACAAATGACTGGCATTTTATAATTCATAAGTAAAAGTTATTTGCTCTCTTACCAAATTGTTCTACAGTTCCATTCATTTTTCAGATTGATAGCCTTAAATGTACCGCAGCAACTCTGCCAGCTGTTTGGTCTCAGTATCATAAGCAGTACAAATCCACAAATTTTTCTCCAAAAAGGAACAACAAGAACACCTGTCATTTTCGTAAGGGAATCCCCCTTGGGGCAGTTTGTTCACTTCACCACGATTGTTTAACACTATCCAGGTACTAAAGCAAGGATAGAAATTGATTACAGCTTAAATAGATTGGACCACTTTTTTTACTTCTGACACTAAATTATTGCATTCAACCTTAATTTATTCATCCTTTGAAATGGTAGGAATGATTACTATTATTTACAGCAATTGCTAAAAATTCATTGCATCTAATGTTGAAATACATTGTGTTTTTTCGTTATGATTCATGAGTCAATGAGTTAGTGCAGTTACCCTAACCCATAAAATGAAAGCTTAACCTAACCCTGCTTAGGCCTAATCACTGAAACAAGGGCTTAATCAATAAATTATTGCTAATAATATTGACTGTGTGTCTCATTGACTCATTGACTAATTTACTAATTGACTCATAAATCATGGGACCTCTTTACCTATGGAAAGATAACAGGAGTTATTTCTGTGAAGTCTTATCCAGAAAATAATATTTTGTTACGGTAAAGTTGTCCCTGCTGCTAAGCTGCATTTCTGAATCAAATTCTCAACTTAGAATGTTGTTGTTTTGGCTATTCAGAGTTAACCTAGTCTATGTCTACTTCTATAATTTAGAAGGAAGCAAACAATTGGCATTTAAATTTGCTTGGAACAACTATAACAATATATAATTGCAACTAAAAGGTTTCCTTCTAGTGTACCCAATATCAGGTGCTATGACATGGTTATTATTACTGCTAAATTCACTTTAAAATTTATTTTTGAACGACTGAAATACATTTCTAAATTTTCCCCTCGGTCTTAATAAATTTTCCTCTATGGACCACTAGAATGGCAATTTTAACAAATTAATTTGGCACATCCTCGGTGTAAAAACTTGTGAAACTCACAGATGACGTAACACAAAGGAAAACAAAAGCGCAAAAAAACATCAAACAATAACCTAACCCTACCACGAGCTAACTAGGTAAACCCCTTAATTTCGAAAAAAAAAAAAGCGAAAATCTTAACATTTTCTGTTAGATGCGGGCTCCCGCGGAAACATCGTGTAACCATTTAGTTGGAAGAGAAACCCTTTGGAAATTTAGTGGTATCTTTTTTTGTTCCACTTTTTAAAAGATAAACGCATGAATTGAAATCAAGATGGTAATCCATTAGCTGGTAAGCTCCATAAACGAAACACCACTCGAACACTGTCACAGCAACCGAGACTCGCGTTGGCCTTGAAATTTTTAAAGAAATTTCCCTCGTAGCACTGTTGGCTTAAAAGAGAATCTCGCTGGCATAGAAACGCACTAAGCCGTCAAACATTCGTCCGTTTTACTGGCCCGAACAAGGGGTTTTTTTGTGTCGACGGAGATCTAATAAACACCGAATGGCAGCCATGTTTGATTTGAGGTATTGAAGTCACATGACAAGGCCTCGACCAATCAGACATTTTTCGCCAGTGAAATATTTTCTTAACTGTGGTGCTCCGCGCGCGCGCGCCTCGGCGCGCGCGGAGCTCCGCTGTTGAAATGTTATGTTTATCTTTATATGTTGCTCTGCAAATATATTTTTTGTATAGAAAACTATGAATGAAACTCCCAGATAGCTGTCTCGGAATTACAAACCTTTCTTTTTTGATACATTTTTGGCCTTACCGACGTTATACAACGAATTGAACAGATCCTCAAACTCGCAGCCAACAACATTTGTCCCGAGTAAAACGAGGACAAACCCACAAATCTGGTTTTCCTGTCAATCAGTCAGATGTTGCGAAACGCCTCTCCAGCCAGACAACTTGATTTAGGCGAATTTGAATTCTTAAAATGCACCACATTATTAATTCCTGTACCAATATGAGGAAAACTTATAGCAACAAAGATATAAAAAGTTGCACTACTTGAAGTTTTCCATCATACCACGAAGACGAAATTCAATAATGAGAAACGTGCTGACATGTTTGACAGATTTACAGAGTTTAAAATAGTTTGAATGCGGATACTGCGACATGAGTACATTTCACAAAAATTGTTCTTACAAAATTACACCTTTGATTGCATTCCAGTCAGCCCTTAATTTATCCGCTAGTGTTTAGGGCCCTTTTTCTCAAGGAAAACCGCCGACCTAAGAAGAACAGCATGATACAAACGACACATAGAAGTCAAGCAGACGGCGAGAAAACACTCAAAAATACTCTAGACCACCCACAACGTCGAACCCAGGATGCAGGGAAAAACAATCGCAATATCCGTGAAGAGCTATTAAGCGCCTGAGAAATTACTTTGAGAACTACAGGAGTCACGAAGGCCTGACGTTAAAAATGAGAAAAGCCTGTTAAGTCGCTCTCGTTTTTCTCTAGAAAGTCTCAGTTCGCACGAAGAATGCTCAAAAGTCTTTCTTGAAAGGACCATTCGATTTGCCACCGCCTAAGAATCCACAATATGACCAGGAAACCTTTTTATCTTTTTGAAAATTAGATTTCTTGTTTTAGTTAGAATACCATTCAAAACGTGAAAAATACCCACCTTTTTCTCAATGTCGTCGACACCCTTGTGCTCACCCATGATGTCACACATGTGGCTAAAGAGCAGGATCTGGGTACGAGATCAGGCTGCCATAGTAACGTGCCAGAGATCAAGACTGTTTTGTTTTTTAACTTTTTTATTCATTTACTTACTATTTAATTTGTTTCGGTCGTTTCGGTGGTTTCGTTTCGTTGTTTCGGGTTTTAGTACATGCCATCTCAGAGTTGGTAAGTGAAAGTGGCTATTGTTCAGATGCATTTGCGATGTGAAACTCCTCACATACTTAAGCATTTTCGGAAGACAATAGAGAACTACTCGTCTTCTTCTATATTGTTTTATAGACGTTATGAGAAAGGGAGGTTGGAAAGAAACTACCCTTTTTGGATGTTTTGATTGACAACAATCAGTCTTCTCCAGTTACCTCTGTTTACCGCAAAAAGACCTTCACGGGACTGTTTGCCCCGTCATCATACAAATTGGGATTGCTTAGAACACTTGTCCGCAGGGTTTATCAAATATACAGTACATAGTTTGGTTTTCATAAGGACATTCAAGAACTCGTCACAATTTTACGAAAAAATTGTTTACCAGGTTGGACGATTGATAAGATCATTCGCGAATATGTTAACGGGGAAATTGGTCACGCCAGGAAAGGATTTTTCCAACATTCATTTTTACAAGCACCCTTATATTGGTATTTTCTCGAAAATAACACAAAAAAGGCTTAAGAAATTAATCAGAATGTATTACACTTTCAAAATAAAACAGTTGTTTATTGTGAAAGATTTTGTGCCACAGAGTCTCCGCTTGCACGTAGTGTATAAATTTACTTGTGCAGGATGTAATGCCAGTTACATTGGCGAAACCACTCGTCATACCTCTACTCGCGTATGTATACAAACATCTCGCGTCATCAAAAAGCTTGTCGAGACTCTTGCTCCACTGAATGTTTCACACTACTGGACTCAGCCAACTCACGTTTTAAAATTAAACGAATCTTAACCAACAACTACAACATTTTGGATTATCTCTTTCAGTTTAGTCTCGTTGGTTATTCAGTTTTAAATTACGAACTTTTTCGTCTTCATTTTTAACGGCTTTGTCGCAACGATAGTATCTAAGTATCATAGCTAATCCATTTAATTTGTTTTTGTAAGTATGCGAATAATGTATCAATTCATCCATTGTATTTTTCTTATAAATAGGTTTAAATTCAAATTGTAAAACTCATCACAACTGAAGATGGCATATGTCGAAACATGTCTTGTAAAAAAAATTAAAATGTTGTTTTATTTCTTCAAGTTATTTCTCATCTGCTCTTCTCAAGACCCTTTGGAAATCAACAAATAAAACTGAAATTACATGCGCAGTAATCTCTTTCACAACATTTTCCGTTTGACTGATAATCTCTACACCCTCTCTGTTCAGTTTAGGACAACAGGAAAAATTACTTATTAAAAACTCAAGCTAAAGCTTATTAATTCGCTTTCTGCACTGCAATTGCTCAGCACGACTGGCCGTCCACTTGACATAAAAATCCTACAAATCAAAAGGTATTAGTTTGGTGTGGACAGTCGCCACAGTAACGACGAATTCATATCCAAAATAAACACCCGTAGCCGGCCACAAAAAAGGGTGCGAACTAAGACAAACGGTTGTTATTACTCAATTGCTGGTAAAGGTAAAGGTGTACCTTAACGTCGGTACCCGTCTTTACCCGCTAGAGGGTATTCTCCCAGGAAGCCGAACAACTGAAAAAAATCCCAGGTTCTAGCTTATCAAACCGCTTTTCACAGTCTCATCTGATCAAAAAGAATTTAACTGTCTCAAACATTGCTTTCAAGTGCATTCATTGCAGATAAATGTACTGCAATCCAATGTAAATATATACGGCTTTGAGAATGTTCGGCTATAATATGTCTGACGAATGATGACAAGAAAACTCGCCAATGATACTTGCTGATGTAAACTTAAATGGCGACGTGGTGTTTGATTGTTGAAATATGCCAGAATCTCTGTCAACACGGAATTGCAAACATTTTTAGGCCTTCTTCTTTTTTTTTAGCGAGTTTTACAAAAGTATGCGAGCAGCGAGGCATCCATTAAGAAGGAGAACATTAACGATGAAATGATATATGAAATGGGTCATATATGAACTGCGGATATGAAATCAAGTGAAGGTATGATCCTCGCAGTTATGAACGCAATTTTTACAATTGCGTGGAGATACCTGAAAAATGCAGGACTTCAACAGTGCGACGCTCTAACCAACTGAGCTATGAAGCCAATGGCGTTGGGAGCTGGTCATTTGTGGGTTCTAATGTTCTTCTGACGAATGAATCAATGGTCATAACTGCGAGGATCATAGCTTCACTTGATTTCATATCTGCAGTTCATATGTGATCCATTTTGATTCATATATCATTTCATCCTTGATTCATTCCTCACGGGAAAATTAGAGGCTTCTTCACGCAAATGTAAAAATTTCCTTCATAACTGCGAGGATCAGTAGCTTCACTTGAAGAAAAAAACATTATCTGAAAAGGTAACCGTTGTAAATAGGTGTTTTGTCTCTCGCTCTATTTCTCTCAGCTTTACGGTGTTCTCCCGTTGAAACTTTCCTTTCTTCTCCTTCCTCGGCTACTCTCGAGGCCTTTTTCGCTTAAATTTCTCAAATTTCGTAACCTCTTCTATCGTGCTCTTTCCTGCTCTTTATCCCGTTGCTCGTCACTGATAGTAAAAACTCTTTTTCAAAAGTGACGAAGGTCAGTGGGATAAATGCACACTGCACAAAGGTTTCCCGCCAAGAAAATTCGCCGACTCCCCTCCAGTCCCTTTCGTAGTCTCCCATCCCACTCCCACACAGACTGTACAGACGGACGGACGCACGCTCAGTCAATCACGTGGCAACCGAACAAAGAAGGGCTGACCATATTCTCTTAAGTATGTGGCACTGCCCCAGGCCGCGAAAGAGTTCCGCTATTATATTTTTTAAGTGTAAACTTTTATTACATCTATAATAATATTTGTAGTACCCCAGCCCTAGTGAGACAAAACAATATAACTTTCTGTCTAGTTTCGCGATTCTTAAAAATTGTAAACATAATTCTTTTTAGCGATGACATTTGAAATAAAATCATTGTTTTATTATTATTATTATTATTATTATTATTAGTTATTGTTACTATTATCATTATTATTATTATTATTATTATTATTATTATTATATATTTTTATTTTTATTAAGTGTAGTAGTAAAAAAGTAGCAGTATGTTCTTATGCATGATGCTTTGTTGTCTCACAGTTGCTTATATTATTCTTTGAGAAAGAGTACCATGATATTATTTATATGCTCCTCAGGTGGTTATTACTCAGATACTGCAGCTTTTGTCGCCGACAGTTGCCGGAAGTGTCCAAATGGCACCTTCGTCCACAAAAATAAAGCACCTGGAAAAAATTCTTTTGACTGTGGTGCTTGTCCTCAAGGTTAGATACTAGAATATAGATACACTTAAGTAAACCGTAAATCCTGTAACTGCGAAAAGTCAGTGAAGTCAACAACGCAAGATCCAAGCCAAATTCCAGATACAGAACTGGTATACACCCTTTTAATAAGTCTAATATATGCCGCTTTCCGCTAATGACGTCAAACTCATGCTTGTTGAACCAAACTGTAATTAGGAGACTTAACTGATTAGAATGTAATATGAAGTGCTAGGTTTCTACCCCATATGAACCACGTAAGCGTTAGGCCTACTAATGGAAATGGGCCCACACAAGGACAGAGAAAAACTCTGACCAGGGTGAGAATTGAACCCACGACCTTGTAGCTCAGTCGGTAGAGCAGCGCTGTTCTAACCCTGGTCAGAGTTTTTCTCTGTCCTTGGGGGGGCCCATTTCCATTGGTAGGGCTAACGCTCACATGGTTCATCAGTTAAGTCTGTTGAAATATAAGTGCTACACGGCCTACGTTTGTGAAAACGTAACCCTTCCTTGTATTCAGGAGAGCCTCAGGAGTTGACTTTCCAAACATTTCTTTGTCATACAGCAGTTTTATTTCGTCTTCTGTGAGAGCAACTGAAGCATTTGGTTTATTACCTTTGCCTTTCTTCTTGAGATTTTTTTTGTTTTGATTTTAAGACCGCTTCTGCTTTTTCAAACTCCGCCAAAGTCTCTCATAATGCTATAACAAAAACAGGCCATGATAGCACGCAACGAATTGGGTTCATAACCTTCGTTAATTTCTTTCTCTCGTACTGTTATAATAACTTCGAACGAACTCAGTTCGTGAGGGGCAATTTCTTCTGTTGGCCTTGACTCATCTTTTAGCGTTTAAAACTCGTTATGAAAAGCAACATTCCGTTCAGTTTTCTTCTTGATGTTTTACTTTTCTTGTCTTTCGATCTAAAAAA
>NC_090892.1:40098763-40101263 GCF_036669925.1 Montipora capricornis
AGCGTTGATACAAACGTTAATAAAGCCGCCGATTACCGCCAAAATCGGTAAGAGCTTGCCGTGGAGACTGCTGGCCAAAATGAAAACGGCTCACTAGTTCCAGTCTGGTCTCTTACTCGTTATACAAGATGGCGCAGGAAACATTGAAGAAAAATGAACAAGATTCCGAACGAAGTCCTCCAATTAACCCTCAAACAAAGTGGAGAAGATACTGGTATTCATTAAGTGGATAAATTGCTGACATGGAGGGTGTAATTCTTAACATTGATGCTTCATGTTCCTTTTGGAACAAGGCCGGTCAAACGTGGAGGATATTTCTATAATCTATAGAATCATCATAATAAAGGCTTTTATTTTCATTTATCCGTGTTACACTATTGGGAATTAAATTGGGGAAATAATCCCTTATTATTTACAACTTTGGGAGTAATTTGGGGAAATGTGTCCATATTATTCACAATTCTGGGAATAACTTGGGTAAAGTGGTTCCTATATCATTCACAATACTGGGAATAACTTGGGAAATGTGTCCATATTATTCACAATTCTGGGAATAACTTGGATAAATGTTCCCATACTAATCACAATTCTGGGAATAACTTGGGTGAAGGTTTCTATATCATTCACAATGCTGGGAATAACTTGTGAAATGTCTCCATATTATTCACAAGTCTGGGAGAAACTTGGATAAGTGTTCCCATACTAATCACAATTCTGGGAATAACTTGGGTAACGGTTTCTATATCATTCCCAATGCTGGGAATAACTTGGGAAATTTGTCCATATTATTCACAGTTCTGGGAATAACTTGGATAAATGTTCCCATATTAATCACAATTCTGGGAATAACTTGAAGAAATGTTCCCCCATAATTCACAATATTGGGAATAAATTGGAAACTTTTCCCATATTGTTCCCAGCTTTGGGTATATCTTGGGAAAACGTTCACAGCATATTCCAAATATTGGGATGTAAAAGGAAAGTAGACGTTCTTTCCCAATAAAAACCCAACATTCTCCCCCAAAAGTAATTTCTTGTCCCAACTTTTTCCCATGAGTAGGAAAATTTCCCATTTAATTCCCAAATGGGAATCTCGAAAAGTTTCCTGTGAATAAAGTATCTTTTGCAAGCGACCGAAAAGCTCACTTCAGTTCAGTCCAAACTTTTCGTCGACAATAAGCGCTGTCAAAGTTTTGTTAAATAACGATCGAATCTTTTGCTTTTAATGAATTACGGAAACGCCATAGCGGCTTCAGCTGACACGTAAATAATATTGAATTTCCCTTGATGGATATTGTTTGTGGGGAGGGACGAGCCTAAAAACGGCTGCGAAGGAGGCTATTGTCACGCTAGAACTTAGGAGAAATATTTTGCTCCAGAATTTGTCACCTGTCAATCATTGTGACTGTGCCGCACCAATCAGAAGCCCCCGTTCGTGGGCGAACGGGTTTTTCAAAAATAGGGGGTCTTCTTGCAAGCGTTCCCTCAGTCTCTTGCCCCAACTTTGGCGCGGCCAGTTTGCAGAAAGAACGCTTGCTACGCAGGCTACTTCCGGTGCTTTCAGAGGTATGTCCGCTACTTTACAAAACTGTCAACAACCCTTCTGATTTGTTGTCTCTCCTCTTCAACATCAACTGCTCCGTTTGTAAACGCAGGCCACATCTACCTGGGCCCTGGAGACATTAAATTCCGCGTATAACTATGCTTAACAGCGGGGGCAGCTGTAGTGTCAACTATTACTAGTTAATATGAATGAGTTAATAAATGTTTACCTATACACCAGGGAAAATGTAACATAGCTAAATTAAACGATGTTTCGGCATTCCTTTTTTGTACGAATAAATGAATATGTGAATAAATTGTGGTGTCTGATTTTTTCCAGGGACGGAAGCAAATTTGTTTGCTGGATTTCGGGCATGTCACTGTCGTGAGGGATTCTTTCGAAGGCACATGTTTGAATTTTGCGAGCCATGTGAAAAGCAAGATGGATTCAAATGCGAAAAGGAAGCCGTTACTCTTCAACCCGGTTACTGGTGGAAATGGGAGAACAATACAAACAAAGAACTTTACAAATCCTTCAGAAAGGTCTTAGACGGGAATTCTCCTGTTGAAATCCAATCCATCATTGAGTACCCATACTCTCTTCCTCGACCACATAAGTGCCCAATATCGGAATCATGTCTGGGGGATTTTGACTCGAAATGTGATGTTGGATATGAAGGACCATTGTGTGCAGTGTGTAGTCCCGGATATTACAAACAGTTGAAGACATGCAGAGAGTGCCCATCAAAAACATGGATGATCGCACAGCTTTCCGTCATAGCAGCAGTGACTATTATAATCACTGCGGTCGTGGTTTGGAGAGGCAGGAAACAAGCCAAGAAAAAACAAGGTCGCTCCTTAGTTGATATAGTTCTTGGAAGACTAAAAATTGTTATCGGTTTCTACCAGGTAATATTTGGAGTTCTTGAAGCATTTGCATACATCAAATGGCCAGATT
>NC_090892.1:40106263-40116263 GCF_036669925.1 Montipora capricornis
TACTAATTGGGGAGACTAAAAATCAACTGAAACCAGAACAAAATGTTGGTTTTTGAGGAGAGGGGAAAACAGGAGTACCGGCGTCAAATCCGGGAATCGATCTCTGGCCACATTGGTGGAAGGTGAGTGCTCTCACTACTGCGCCAGCCCTGCTCCCCAGTTGTCATTTTTGGTGATAGTATTTTAATTAAGAAACCTGGTAGTGATTATGAATGCATATCGCGTACGTTTGTAAAACTGCGGTATATTTTAGTAGTTTATTCATTTCTTGTGTTGCCAGAGAGCTGTTTCGCCTCGGAAACAAAATGCTTCATTGTAGTAAGAAAGATATGATGTACTTAAACGTGAAAACAAAAATAAAATTTATAAGCCTGGAGCAATATTTTTCCTCTTCTCTGGAGATACTAATAAATAATACGGTAACCACGTCAGATGGGGACAGTGAAACCCGGACACTAGGGATAGATTGAAAGGGTTACGTTCCCTGGGTAGCCTGCATCCATGAAACAATTTTTCAGACTTCCTTAAAACGATAAAGACAAAAATGAAGAAAAAAACATGAATAATAACATCACCAAAATGATGATGGACTAGTCTTAGCTCACAGAAAGATACTAAAGCATGGGCTAAATATAACTTAAATACTATTACATAAAATGATATTACTTAATGGTTGGTGAGCACGTACGAGTTTTATGCAGGACTGGACCCGTGATCTGAGGAATCACAAACGAACGAGCGAGACTGCGTTTGAGTTTGTGATCCTTCATGACTCTTGGATAAAACCAACCATGAAGTAGTTTCTTTAATTATACATGTAATGAGATATTACAGATAAGTTTGAACAAATATCTGTTTATCTCAGAAATCAACAAAAACAACACAAGGAGTTGCAAAATATTTTATTCGAGATATCTTTGTTTCTTTGTTTAATTTCATAGCCGTTCGTGCTTTTTCAGATTCGATGTTTCTCATAATGCTTTAGACACAATTCTTCCTCTTTAAACGATGCGTGAACCGTATACCGTGAACCGTGAATTGCTTTTTTTAATTTCTCCTGAAATGTGAAATGTCCTTTGTTTTCCTCGTGAAACGTGATTTTGGTAACCACCGTGAGCCGTGATTTTTGACAATAATTATCCGTAAAATGAGAATCGGGCGATTAATTCACCGTGAACAGTATAATTTTGTTTCATGTTTTTATTTGTTTGTTTGTTGTTGTTGCTAGTTTTTCTTTTTTTTTGAGGGAGCAGGAGCCCGATAAATTTTAACAGTAGAGTGTAAATACAACTCGGCAGTGAAAGGTAAACATCACTGAAACGTGAGCCTTCGACAAGTGGCCTCACTAGCCTTGCCGGCTTCGCTGGTCAATCAACAAGGCGAAAACTATTATATATATGTAGCTCGGAAAACGTCCCGGAAGGTTGTGAGATTCGTCCCAACGTAGCCCTTCTCAAAACTGGCCACCATAGCACGCAATGAACTTGGTTCATAATCTTCGTTATTGTTGTTGTTGTTGTTTTTTGTTTTTGTTTTGTTTTGTTTTTGTTTTTTTTGTGCTTACTGGCTATAGTACGAAGTCATCGAGTTGCCGATATTGTCCTTATGTTCGTGGTGGCAGGTTAGGTCCGCAATGCGTGCATGTGGTTATTATTGCATAGCTTGAAATGTAGGCTCGATTGTCGATCAAATCGTCGAAATACGCGTATGGAACACGAAAGAAAAGAAAAGAAAAGAAAAGAATCATAAATCGAAATTTTTGACTACCTTTATGGTTCTGTGTTCTCCCGAAGCATGTTATTGAAAATCCAAAGTTATCTCTTTCATGCTTGGTAATGTAAAAAACAACCTAAAAATAAGGTTACTTTTTTTGGTAACTCCATCAATCAAATTTACTCATGTCCACTATAAGACAGTTAGAGTTCCAGAAAAAGCATGCGTGAGGTTAACAAGAATATAATTCCAATTTTTAAAAAAATGGTCAACGGGATGGAGTTTCCGGTGATAAAAATTGTTGTAAGGTTAGAGAGAATTCGTTCATACTCGTCTTTCCATTTCATTATTTAATTTTACAATTACATCCAGAAATGCACCTAATTAGATGCACACCCAATAATTTTACTTGTTGGTACTTACCAACAAATGTATTTTCTCACGTTGTGGAGAGCGCGCATTGTTGAGTTCTGGTATCTTGAAGGTGTAGGGATTACGATGGGCGTTCATTAGGTACCTCGCATGACTATTTGCCATTGCTACGAAGCGACCAAAGGAAAAGTATGTAAACTGCGACGAATTCTCGAATCAACCACTTTTTACCAGAATGCATTACGTTCAACCAGAATGCATTGCATTTAACCAGAATCAGGAGCCATAATCAGGGATGGGGACCGTAACGAGATATCATTTTCGCTGTTAGGTTTGTCCCCATGTGTTGTGCCAAAAAATCTATTTCTAGAAAAAATTATGCCATCTCGTGTGCAACACGCGCGTAAATTCTGCGAGGGCGCTGCGCAAATAAAGATTTTAAGGAGGCTCGAAAGGATTCTCAGCTGAGCGCGCGCGTAAGCCACACACGCAATTCTAAAAGTTGCTCGCGTCAGCTCATGATTCATTGCCCACACGCAGCAACCTCGTTCCCAGGGCTTTTCTCCGCCGAGGAGAGGATGGGCGGCATCCTCTCCTCGGCGGAGAAAAGCCCTGGGAACGAGGTTGCATACGCAGCCAAGCTCGATCTGTGGGACCAAGGAATTTTTAAAATGGCAACACAAATTACATATAACCCGGTTGCCAATTATTACCATTGCTTGAAGGGAAAGTACGGTCTAGAAAATGTTAGTCTGAATTTCTAAAACTTTTCCTCAGGATTTCGAAAATAATTGCCGTTTTGTCCAGTTCCCTATTAAAATGTGACAGGAGCACTTTGAAGTTGAACTTTCCGACCACCAGAGAGAATTTTATGGAGAAAATGGTTGATATGGCAGCGTTATGGCAGTTCCCTTGCTGCTGGGGCGCTATAGATAGATGCCACAATTCCATTCAGTGCCCTCCTGGCGGTCCAAAAGCCTGCAAGGGTATCATAATTTTAGGAACTTTTATTCTGTTGTGTTAATGACCATCTTAGACGTAAAGGATCACTTCATATGGGCAAGTGTTGGTTTTCCACGGAACTCGCATGATTCCATCATTTTCAGTCCACTGATTTGTGGCACAACATTACTGAAAACAGTATCATACCATCAATATCTCAAATGACATTGAAGGGACGGAAGTTTACCCCATGATTTTGGGTGATTCTGCTTTCCCGTTTAGAGTGTGGTTAATGAAACCATACGGTAATGCTAGCACCTAAAGACAGTTACTTTAACTGTCGTCTTAGTCGGGCAAGGATGGTTACTGAACGAGCCTATGGTCAACCGAAGAGTAGGTGGAGAGTTTTGTATCGACCAGATGCCGTGAAACTGGGCGTGCTTGCTTGTATTGTACTGCACAATATCTGCATCAATAGAAAGGACAACCTTCCTGCCCAACTGGATTTGACAACTGACCCCTTCACACTGAAGAAAAGGACCAGAGAAGAAATACGAGATCTGCTTCAAATGCGCAACTGCTATAAGCAGAATGATTCATCTCGTTTAGCTGGAGCAATAAGGGAGACTCTAACCAAAAAAATGTGGGAGGAAAAAGAACAAATACTGGAAATGTAAATCATCATTGATCAATTTGTTCTTCATTTTATTTTCAACGCTCACCAACTGAACTTAACTTAATTAATAAAAGTCTAAAGGTGTTGTCGCCGTCAAAAATCAAAAATCCCAAGGAAAGCGTGTCACCTCAGTTGTATTATAAGAACCTCCTCTTAATTTGCCTTCAAGGAGATACACAAAAAAATTTGAAACTCTGATTATTATGGTCCAAGACCATTGTGGAAAATGCTAATATTTCTCATGGTCAAGCCAGTAGAGGCAAGGGTCTACCTATTCCTGTTTAATTTACAAACTGTCTTTCATGCATTCACACTGTTTTCAAAAATACATTTCATTTCAAAGCAGTTTGTCACAGTGTTATCAAAAGGAATAAACCCATGCATCTCACAGGCATGGTACAAAAAGCTCTTTTTCAAACAACTGATTATAAGGTATCAAAGTGCCAATGCTTTCAAAATTGCTCAAATTGTGAAATGCCAGATTGTCCTTGTGATGCCATAGTCGACTGAACATGATGGAGGAGAGACTGTTCATCACTGGAACTGTTAGAAAGAATTGTAGAGGGTGAATACCCATATGATGGGGTACTTGGACGACAACTACTAGTGGCTCTTGGAACGGGCGCAGATTGTTGTGCAAAATTACGACTTTGATGGTGAAAATTACCTGAATTTGAACTGCTGTAAAAGTTAAAATTACCATGAAGTGGCCTAATTGGATTGCCATTGAGTGCTGATAGGCCACACATCAACTGAAAGTACCTCATTTCCTGTTCCCTGGAGTGCTTCATATCTTCCCTTAAAATTTGCAGAAGCTCTTTGGTGGGATCATTTTCGATCGTAGTTTGAAGTAGTTCAAGCGTTTTTTCCATCTGCTCAGTCTTACTTCCTTAGGTGGCAGGTTTCTTCACTGAAAAACATTTTCTATTGTTTGAAACTTCTCCACTTCAATTCCTAACGTTAGATATGTTACTTGCATCGTCAAAATCATTAACTTCCTCTTCGTTTGTTCTAGTATCCTGCCTGTTTTCAATTTTGACTCCACTATCCAATCAGACACAACACGACTTAACTCAATCACAACACAACTGTGTAGATACATGGGCATGTAGGACAGCAAGCGCCACAAGCCGGTTTATCTTGCTTACCATATGCATACAAACTCCGCTCTAGCATAACAATACGTAAGCATACTTAATGGTACTGACCTCCTAAAAACTTGTTAAAGGAAAAGTACACTGGGCACCTGCCGGATACGAAAACCCAAAACCCTTTGGGAATGAGGGAACGTATTCGAAACCCTATGAAAGTGCCACTACCCTATGGAGGCTAAGGGGAAAATTTAACAAAAAAGTAGGCGAAGAAAGCTGAACCTAGACTGATTCAAATCCCTAACGGATCACTATTTGTACGACAAATTACCCATAATCCCCACGAGACAACCGGACCCAGTGCTCTGGTCCGTGCCGTCAAAATATCCATTTCTGCCAATTTGGCAGGCTACAACTCTCAGAAATAGCATATTTTGACTCCACTATCCAATCAGACACAACACGACTAACTCAATCACAACACAACTGTGTAGATACATGGGCATGTAGGACAGCAAGCGCCACAAGCCCCTATATAGACAGCCAAAGGTAGGGCTTGAGTCTGCGGATACATAGGTTACTTTTAAGATAGATTCAGGGGCCAGCGCCCTCTAAACATCAAGCTTAGCCTTCAAAGAATCATTGACGTACATATTCTAGGCCTTCTCGGTTTTCTATCCATCATGTCTTGGAAATACACTTTCTTTCACATGTAAATTGGCCGCTAAGGTAGCACTTCCTGATCTACCGGACTGAGCGCTATAAACAGAGTTGGGTAATGGATCCAGCAAGGCTCTGAAACCAATTGACAGCGTAAAACGCTGCATTGATTAACAATGATGAATTAATAAGCTCGAGCAAATGCTGTAAATACAGAGCCAGATTGAAGGGCAAAACTGGAAAGGGTTGAGTCTACAACGTATCCCTTGCGAAGATCTTTCATCTATTGAAGGTTCTGTGATAAACCTTTGAGAGCTCCTGGAACCCTGGAGGCTAGGGCTGCCCGCCTCATCCGGTCTTACTATTGTAAAACCGTGCGGTTATTGGAAGTCATTGCAGATAACCAAGATTCGGTGCTGAAAATATCTGAAATGAAAATAAGTGAAATTATATCACATGAGACCATCAGGTATGTAATATTAATTTCAACCACTAAAATAAAGAACTAAAGAGAGCAAAATCAATCGTCTAATAATACGTTATTGGCAAAGTGAGTAAAATCATTTCTTTACATGCGTCTACCAGGTTCATTCATGCACACATTTTGCTCCACATAGAAAACAATTCAGCATTTCTTTACATCTCATACGATGATAGTTCATCTTACAAGTGGCACCAAGCCTGAAAACAATATTCCCGATCTTGGGAAATGACAACATTTTCCACTTACCATGGGCAGTTACAATCGTATCATTAGGGCACCAGGCCGGAGTGAGTATCAACGGGAAACTATAACAATTTTGCACCCTGGGCAAATATTACATTTCCGTATTTAGCACCTAGCCTGACGTCGCAAATATTTTCCAGGAATTCTCGCCGTTTGCAACCTCCGAAAATCCAACGAGGATGAAATTCATACATTCTACAACACAAGCAATCAACGCCTTTCCGATTGACAAGTACAACACTTAAACTTAGACTAAGTGCTAACTAGCACAAAAATAGAGAAATATAAAGATCAAAATCAATCATCTAATAATAAGTTATTGGCAAAGTGAGTAAATCATTTCTCTACAGGCGTCTACCGGGTTCATTCATGCACACATTTAGCTCCAAAAAGAAAACAATTCCGTATTTCTTTACATTTCCGAGGATGATACTTCATCTTGCAAGTGGCACCAAGCCTGAACACAATATTCCCGATCTTGGGAAATGACAACATTTTCCACCATGGGCGGTCACAATCGCTTCATTGCGGCACCAGGCCGGAGTGAGTGTCAACATTAATTCCCGCCACGGGAAACTATAACAATTTTGCACCCCGGGCAAATATTATATCTGGATTTAGCACCTAGCCTGACTTTATAAATATTTTCCAGGGATTCGCACCGTTTGCATTCTCCGAAAATCCAACAAGGATGACATTCATACACTCCACAACACAAGCAATCAGCGCCTTTCCGATTGATAAATACAAGACTTAAACTTATTACTAACCAGCAAAAACGAACAGTAAGATTCAGATCCAAAAAGAATATTAATGTATTCTTGCGCTAAAACATCTAGCCTTCTGAAAATGCCCTTTAGAGCAGGTATTCCTAAGACTAATAGCAAGTCTCACACCGCTTACTAAGAACGGTAGAAAACCCTGTATTACATTTCCTTGCGGGAACCGAGAAATCAATTCTCAGGGAAACAACTGTAAACTTCAGTCGGCCATTACAGAAAATAGCATTCCTGGCTTTACCCCTTACAGACAGGTCGGATATATGAGGTAGTATCATCCAATCGTGGACAAGGTCGTTCCAGTGAACTCGGTCTTCACAAAGACTAATCCAATAGTGAACAGATATCCAGAGCGGAACAATCAGTGTTTTTGCAGCTCCACAAATTCTCAAATGATTAATATCTGTCACAGTCAGGTACACAGGTGGACATAACCAAATTGTCTCATAAGCCCAATGTCGTGTGAAAGGATTAACACGGTTTGGCCCAGGGTGAAAAAACCTTGAATTAAAACTATTAGCTTTCTTGTTATAATAACATGTAAATCTATGAATAGGGTGAGGACCCCATGTTTCATCAAAATATACAAACACATTAACATTGATTGTGTAGTCATCATAATCGACTATTCTGCTAATCTGATCAGCAACATAATTCAAATCACTGGGAATCCATGTAGGATCTAAACTGATAGCGTTAAGCGCACGTCGATCAAAATGTTTTACGCAATTTCTCGTAAATCTGATTTATTTCATCCTTTCTCTGTGATGGAAACTACATTCTGATTATCCGTAAACAAGCAACCGTCTGAGAAGTTAATTCTTAGAGAAAGCGTCCAGTGCGAACAAGACTACTGACAGTTCTCTATAAGTGGTACTGCAGCGCCTCTCTGCGTCAGACCAACTCTGTCGAAAAACCTTGCTTTTAAAGGGATAAAACTGCCGCACACTACGTCATAGGCATCCGACAGAAGGCATAATTCTGGAGGGTTTCTGTTTGGATGGCCACAATGGAATGCCATTCAATTTAGACACATTACACTGTTATTTTTAAGGAGTAGATTAACTCCAAAAAGGGAGTAAAAAAAAAAGGTACAAAACCACTCCATTTTTGGAGTAAAATTCACTCCGGTATTGCTTACTCCGTTTTAGGAGTAAAATGTACTCCTATATCTTTTACTCCTTTGTTGGGGTAAAATTTACTCCAGTGTTGTTTACTCCTGTAGTGTAAAATTCACTCCCATACAAGAGTAAATTTTATCCTTCTATTGGAGTGAATTAAACTCTTTTAATGGAGTTAAATTTATCCTTGACAGAGTTAAATTAACTCCAAAACTGGGGTGAGGAAAAAAGATACAAAACCACTCCTTTTCAAGAGTAAAATTTACCCTCTTAAACTTTACTCCCCTTGTCAGAGTAATATTTACTCTTTCTACAGAACACATTTACCCTCACTAGATCTACTGTATCTTCATTTATAGTCAGATTTCTCATAAAACCATAAAAAGTTCAATTTTTTTAATATTATGTAAAGAAAAGACCAGGTTTACAATGAAGCATCTAATACTGGTAATTTTAATCACAAGATTGCAAAGAATGCACATGATAAATATACACATGCAAATACATCGTAAAAATCGAAGCTATCTTTATTCTAATTAATCACAGGTAATAATTAAATGGCAATCAGCTGAATGTGTTCTTGCCTTAAACAAAGATAAATTGAGTGGTATGTGTTTGATTACAGATAGCAATGATGGTTGCAAAATCTAAATTCAATAACAAAAACTAAAGCATACAACATACTTGGATAAAATTAATGTCTCAGTATAACAAAATGATTTTTATGTACATGTCATACAAGTCAGTTCTTACAGAAAGAAGTCAAACATAACAAATGGAACATGCAGTGGTACTGCAGCGCCTCTCTGCGTCTGACCAACTCTGTCGAAAAACCTTGCTTTTAAAGGGATAAAACTGCCGCACACTACGTCATAGGCATCCGACAGAATGCATAATTCTGGAGGGTTTCTGTTTGGATGGCCACAATGGAATGCCATTCAATTTAGACACATTATTCTTCCAGAACTTCAACTCGCTAGTAGCTTCTACGTTCGAATAAGCGTGATCATTCCAGGATCTGCTCGACTTAATAACTCGTACGAATATTTGGACAACAGTCTGGTGACATTGCCAAATACAGTTTCCCAACGAAATAATCTTGCCCGCTATGGTCGCTATTCGTTTCACGCGAAGAAAAGAATAATAAAATTTGAACTACATAAGGTATTCAATGTCGGTTTCTAGACTTTCAATTCTTTGTCCGTTGCAGAAATAGATGAATTAATCATGTTGAAAACTGAGACCAGCCAAGTTATGATGTGGCTGGGATTCCATGTGCATTTATCTTCATTAGGAAGGAGACCGACTTTCAGTAAATCTAAATGGACTTGCAAACTAGCTATTTTAGGTAGTTGAAACGTTGCACCCACCCCCAAAACCGTCGTCTAGAAAAACAACAATAGCCGTGGCTTCACTACGCCAATTCTTGACCAAAGGCTTATATAATTTAGTTAACGAAAAAAGGGACAGTTGAGAGACCGAATGAGAGCACTAGAAATGAATAATGCTTGGTTGATCCGTCGGAAAAGGTCCAAGAAAATAATAAATATTTGGTATGCTCGGAGAAAACATCAACATGGTGGTCTACGGACTTTAAATCAAAAGTAAACAAATAATCGCCCGGCTTGATAACCTCTTTGGCAAGAGCGATGTCTTCATATTTGAAGATGTTAACGAAGCGATGCAAATTAATATGTCTAAGGTCTAAAATAAGCCTTTTCTTACTACTCTTTTGAATATATGCCGATAATGCATTTACAATCTCTGGGGGCACTGATAATTCCGCTATACAATTCAATTCCAACAAAATCTGAATAGCTTCTTTTACAAAGGGTGCTTCCGCTAAAGCTGACCTATTATTGATCAAAACTTTTGGAGTTGGAATGTAAATGAAAGGGTATCACTTCCAAAGGCCTTAT